>NW_024081868.1:0-174993 GCF_003009895.1 Hyaena hyaena | reverse complement strand
AAAGGAAAGGAAAGGAAAGGAAAGGAAAGGAAAGGAAAGGAAAGGAAAGGAAAGGAAAGGAAAGGAAAGGAAAGGAAAGGAAAGGAAAGGAAAGGAAAGGAAAGAATCAGAGTATATCAGTGGGTTTAAATTATATTTAACTGTGGCTGATGATCAAAAAAATGTGTGAAAAACACTGACCTATATATTCAGTATTAATTTACTGCCACTTCCCCTCCCTGACTAGCCAAGCACATGAAATTATTTTGTCTTCACAAGAACTGTCAGACTAAATTTAAATGGCCATTGACCCTTCACATTTGTTCTTTGAGATAAGTGAATGGGATTCCATCTTTCCAAAATACTCAAGGATTTGGGAGAGAGAACTCTATACAGGACTGTTACCAGAGAAAATAACCTGGATTTCAGCCCATGTTTATGTGAGTGACAATACTTAGACCAGATCCTTTGACAGGAAATTTAATTGTCCTTGTTTGTTTGTTATTTTGTTTGACTTTGATGTTCTTAAAGTGTGATAATTTTTAACCAAACAATACAGGTTTATATTTGGCTGTGTCATTATTGCCTACAGCATAGCACAGGTGAAATTGTTAAACAGTAGTCCACTATACCTTTCAAGTGATTTATTCTAATACAGAAGTATTTTCTATTGAAAGAAGCAGGATGAAATGATCTCTTTGTCTGGGTATTCCAGGGAGCACACAGCTAGCAAAGGAAACAAAAATTAAATCAAAGAATGTACTCCAGTTAGAGACAGGGGTATCCAACATCGCAGCTCTAAATAGCTATCTCATTAATTCATAAAACAGGCAGAGTTTCATAGAGCATATTTGAGGGGAAAGAAAAATATTCCCTCATAAATCTGTTAATGACAAGGTCTTACATAAGATTAGACTTTGCACAAGGGCATAAGCAAAGTCCAAACTCTCCTTGGGACTGGTTGTAAAGCTTGCAAGCACAACCTGGGCACTTCATTAGCTCCAGATGGTGTCAAGGAGGAGTCAGCCAGAAACAAATACAAGGAACCTGAAATCCATGCAATGAAGCCAGGGCAGGCAAGACACTCACAGACTGTGTCTCACCTCTATCACTCCAGACAACCATTGTTTCATAAAAAAAAGAAAGAGAGAAAGAGAGAAAGAGAGAAAGAGAGAGAGAAAGAAAGAAAGAAAGAAAGAAAGAAAAATCACAATCCCAAGCAGATCCTTTTGTGTTTATTTTAGCATATTAATTTTATTTTTTCAAATAATTGTCAAATTTAGAATAATGAAACCTCAGTTACTCAAAAGGGAAATTTTTTCTGCATTAGAATGTCCTAAATAGGGTCACTGGGTGGCTCCGTTGGTTGTGTGATCAACTCTTGATTTTGGCTCAGATCATGATCTCACAGTTTGAGAGATGGAGCCCCATGTTGCGCTCTGTTCTGACAGTGTGGAGTCAGCTTGGAATTCTCAGTCTCTCTTTCTGTCTTGCTCTCTCTCTCTTTCTCAAAATAAATAAATAAATTTTTAAGAAAGAAAGGAAAAAAAGCTCCAACCAGAAAAATAAAATCCCACCCTCCCCCACCTCAACTGGCCATTGAAAATGTTATTTGGCATCTTTGGGTCACATGGCTCTTCAGATTGTTACTGTGAATATAGATTTAAAGTTAAATAGTTTGCCTATTCTTTAAAGGCTGTTTTCATAAGGCTTAGTTCCCCCATAGATGTTCTACTAAGAATGGTACAGACACTTGAGATAAAATCTTCCTCCAAGCTTTTCAGTGACAGTCCGTATTGCTCCATTCTTCTCAAGGTCAAAACAGAGCAACACCTACCACCAACAAAAATCTTAGTTGTGACACAGCAAAATGAAATCTTTTCAATCAGAGGCTTGATGCCTTCGATTAGCCTGTCTCTGCTGTTTCACACAGCCTGGGAAGTGCTAGACAAATGCGTGGAACCAGACAGATCTGAGTTCAAATTTTACTTCTTCTGTTTATCACTCATATAACCTCAGGCAAGTCCTTCAAATTCTCTGTTCCCTCATCTGTACAATGAAAATAATACTACCTGGTAGTATTCTTGTAGAATCATCATAGAGTGTTAAAATATGGTAATTTAAGTAAATCTCATTATTTAATGAATTTCAATTGGATTTGTTGCTTGGGAGTAACAGTAGTTTTCACTGTCTATGTCTTTGTATCCTCCTGATTGTTTTCCTCTTGTTACCTCTTTCCTCTATGATCTTGTTGTGATCTTTACTCAACCATGAGCAGAAAGTACTTTTGCTGATATAACAGAAAATATGCAGAAATTAAATTGAAACCAAACACAAAATCAGCTCTTGGAACTAAGATATACAGAAAGAGAAGGAAAACTGAGTATATTGCTGCTCCCAAACTCCGGTTGTTGCATAAGCCTCAGCTAGAGCTTGTAAAACCTCAGCATGCTATTGACATTTCAGGCTGGATGATTTGTTGTGTGGGAGACTGTTCTGTATATTATAGAATGTTTGGCAACATTCCTGGCCCTATTCTGCTACATGCAAGTAGCACCTCCCCTCTCCCCTATATGACAACCAGCTTACTTACTGCCTGAGCTTACAGCCCAGAGAAAGTCTCCCAACTGTGGCACAAGGAGATCTCAGGCAAGCCCACTGGAATTTATGAGTTGAGGGGATGGAGCTGAGACTCCAGGCAGACCAAGACATTTAGAGTTTGCAGAGTAGAACAGCTAAGAATAAAGACCTGTGCACAGAGCAGAAAAGACATGGAAATCTGAGACTCAATCAAGTCGGCAAGCTCAATAGATTAGATTTCTTTGGAAAGCCACAAAATAAATCAAGCAGATAGAGGAAGAGAGTGAGCATAGTAAGACCACAGTCACTCAAGAGCAAATCAAAGATGTAGATCAAAGAAAAGACTATTTTTTAAATGGAAAAATAGGATAAGCCAGGTTCTAGGGAAGCAGCCGGGGCAAGAGTCTTGAGACACTAAATGCAGGGCACTACGTGATAATTAGGCTATCATTTAAAGCTCAAAAAGGGGCAGATATTCTTCTCACTATTCCAGAAGAAATCTGAGACCCTGCCTTGGCAGCAAATAAATAAGCTGATGGGACAGCAAGCCTCTGAAGGCTGAGGTAGATCTTCATACTTAGCCAATCATTGATCTATAGAATTAGTGCATGATTGAGATACATGGTGTTTCTACATAGCACATAATGGAGTGATAATTATTAAAGGGGTCAAGCCAGTCCTTAGATCTTTCTTTCATTAGAATGCATGAACCTCATTTTTTTTTGGTCAGTCTCCAGAGTGTTTGTGTGTGTGTGTGTGTGTGTGTGTGTGTGTGTGTGTGTGTGTTTGTAGACCTGGCACTTTACTTTACTGGCCTGTCTGGTTATGTAAGTGTTCCTGTCAATATGTCTTGCCTCCTCAACTAATTTCTATGTCCCTTAAGGTCAGCAATTTCATCTTTCCATTTCCCATGCTGCCATGAAAAATGCTAAGTATTTAGAAGATGCTCTGCTAAACTCTCTAGAATGAATAATGAATATCACTACTCCATAAGTGTGACCAGCTGTTTTAGAAAATGACATGAGAGAATTGAAGGGTTTGGGAACACATCTGATGGCATTGTGGGTGTGGGGGGTCATTGTTATGGCACTAGAAATGATATTAAGTTGGTCTCCTGGGTCTAATTTATTATGTAAGTCTTAATGAATATAAAATGATATTAAATTGAACAATGAATTTAAATGAGGAGATTTAATGAAAAATTTCCATCTGCATATTTCATCTGGGCCACTGTTTCCCAAACTTGGTATTAAGGTACTCAAATGTACTGAGCAGATAGATGAACCATAACATCCTAGACTTTCCCAAGCAACTTAGCCTTTTTAAGATGACACAAAATAACCAGTGAGTCAATAACAAAACATAAAAAAAGGTGGAACATGTGTGTGGGGGTGGAGGAAGATTCACAAGGGGTATGTGCTTGCATATGTATGTGCAGACACGTGAAGTCCTTTATGATTTCACATATATTTAGGAACTAAATCTACTTCCCTAGTAATTCATCAAGAACTTTCCAAGAATAATGTACATGTTTTCATAGGCAAACACAAAATACATGTGCTCAAATCTATCTTATATAACTTGTCTGTAATTAGACAGGACATATGTTGCAAATGGTTAGGAAAAAACTGACTTTAACTAGAAATTTTAAGGTTTTATGGGAAGGGGTAAAAATGATTTGAAGGTCAAACAGGGTCATTCTCACTAGATGAAAGTTTCAGTGTGAGTCATGGCTCTGACAAACTAGGCAAAACCAATGACAATCATAAAGTTGATCCAACAATTAGATGGAAGATACTTCATTGAGTAAAACTATCCTTTAACAATAACAACAAAGTCCACATATTTGCTTATAGTTTAGCTCTCTTCCTCTCTTAAAATTCCTTTTTTTTATTACTCATGTGTTAAAAAGGAATTTAAAATGTATGAAGAATGTGTAGAAATGTGAATGAAGTTTTAATTTATTAAAAAATATTAAATTATCACATGGTACATATGCAATGATTATAGCGATATGAAATTTTATAGGAAAAATGAACAAAACATTGAACGTATAAGAACTCTAAAGTAAGTACGTTAGATTGATAAAGATATAGGTCATTTGAAATGTGCTTAAATAAGTTAACTTGTAGTTTGCCTTGTTAAAAACTCTAAAGTCAATGTTAAAAAAAAGTAGATCGCCACCTATTTTAACCGGAGACCATTACAGTTTTAATGGAATTTCCAACACTAACACTAACACTAACAAAGAGAATGTCCATCACACATCTTTGGTGTCACTGCTTTATCTTTTTATTTGCTTATATTGAAGGCAGAAGATCCATTTTAAATCGTGCCAAGCCCTTTGATAAATACATTTAATTTATATGGGGACATTTAACTCATAACTCTTGACTTTTTTTTTTTAACAGAGTAAGTGGCTGATAATAAAAAATGTTCCATTTTCATAGTACAAGCTCTATGAATTTGAGCTTGTTGATAAATTTAAGTACAATGACATTAATTACACTGGCAAAAGCTAGGAAAGTGCACTTTCTTGTGTAGCAAAATTCCTTTTAAATGAAACATCTTCAAACCTAGCAAAAAATGTTGCGGGTGAAGGGAAAAGATAAGTTTTATTGTTACTTATAAGCATTATACATATTAAACCATTTTGTGTCATAAATTATAGATTCTTAAAATTAATTACCAGCTTCAAGCCAAATACTAAAATTATTTTCCTTCATAGTGATATAGCACAGAGTGATGTACATGTAACTATAACTTCTGGTATGTTTGTAGAGTTAAATTTTGATTTGAGAAGTTAAAAAAAGTCTTTATGTACTTTATCAACTTCACTTAAGAATTCTCTATTTTCTTAAAAAAGAGAAAAGATTGTATATTTCATCACCATGGCTGTGATTTAGAGCACAATAATTCTTGATCTTTGGTAAAGAAACTTGTCAAAAAATGAATAGAAAGCCTGTCACAAAAAAATAATCTTATGAAGTGGCAACTCACATAATGAGGACAGAGGAGGAAATAAACTAATGTGTTTATACCTTTCACTTCCTTCTACTCTACATGTATAAAGGGGAGGGTGACTTTGCCTTCTACTAGCATTAAAAAAGAGAAATCAAAAACAAAAACAGTTCACATAAGTTTTTTTGGTTTATGACAGTTAAAGATTAGAATTTATCTATAGAAACGTATATCCCCTTCCTCCCAACACTATCAAGCACGTCTCTCTCCTCTACTTCCCAAGCCGGCTCAAGAATTACCATGCACTCTGACGACTGTAACTACCTCTGCAGCAGTGAGGTTTTGACACAACACTGCCGAGAATGAAACCACAGTTCTTTTACAAGCAATGTGTACCAGAACAATTTACCTCAACTCTCTTAGATTCAGGATCCTCTTTCATAAAATGATGATAATAGTATCTATTTTTATGGTTGTTTTAAGTATTAAGAAAGAATCCTTAAGTAGGTAATCAAATTTATTTGAATACTTGTCTGCCTTTCATCCTTAATATCCAAATGGCAAACAACTCATGTATGCTTTAACTTAAGCAAATGTCTGTCATATCTAAAACCTCCTTTTATTGCCAACTGTGTCTCATCATCTTCCATTTCTTCCTCCTTCTATTCATCTTCCTCAATATTGCTAGTGTTCTCTCTCTCTCTCAAAATCTCTCTGGTCATGTCATTCCTATGCTTAATTATATTCTGCAGAATTTTAAATTCAAACTCAGTATGCCATTCAGAGCTCATTATCGTCTGGACTCATCCTACGTTGTAGGTCTTATTCTGGCCACACCACAGTTAGTGTTCAGCAAACACTCATGTTTATCAAACCAAGAAACCGACTTACCCATAGAGAACGAACTGATCATTACCAGAGGGGATGGTGAAATTGGTGATGGGGATTAAGGAGAGAACTTGCTGTGATGAGCACTGGATGATGTAGGAAACTGTTGGATCATACATTGTACATCTGAAATTAATATTACACTGTATGCTAACTAACTGGAATTTAAGTAAAAACTTGAAAAATTTATTATTTCATCCATACAAATCCCTCTACCTGAAATACTACTTTCCAGTAGTATTCATGCCCCATATCAAAGTCATCTCTGTGGAACCCTTCCTCATTTGTGCTTCTATAAAAATCTTAATGACATATTTGAATTTATAGAATATTTCCTCAAAATTGTGAGTGGCCTGATGTCCAAGCCCCAGGCACTAGACAGTGAGTAGAAAATATCAACACATAGAAGTTTTTAGCTAAATATATAAAAACAGTTACAATATACTTGATAAAACACAAGAACTTTTTTTAGTATTTCCTTTGCAAATAAAATAATCTAAAAATTAACAATAGAAAGGTAAATTACAGGGGTGCCTGGGTGTCTTAGATGCTTAAGTGTTAGACTCTTGATATCAGCGCAGGTCTGATCTCACAGTTCTTGAGATCTGTGAGCCTGAGTCAGGCTCCATGCTGAAACCACAGACACTGCTTGGGATTCTTTCTTCCTCTCTCTCTCAAAATAAGTAAATAAACATAACAAAAGAAAAGTAAATTACAACAAAATGTCTTTAAAATGTAATTTTAACCATCTTTAAATATTTGACATTTATTAAAGTTAATATTAGACAAAAATATAAACTGAAATTTCAAGTAATTAGAAAATAATGGAAATTATTAAGCTCGAAATATATAGGGATTTTATTGTAGTTAACTCTTGTATTTTTAATGCAATTGTCTATTGTTTGTCTTCTGAAATTCTGAAGCAGAAGTTCTTGACTGAGTCCCAGCCATCTCTCTCTGAACAATATCCAGGTAGTTCAAGGAACACACACGGAAGAAAGTATATCACAAAAAATAAAGTACATATCCAGGTTAATATATTTCATAAAATTCACACAAAATGAAATCAAAGAAAACATATGAAAGAAGGAAGTAAAGATAAAAGTAATATTAAGAAAATAGAAAATAAAAGTCATGAAAATTAATAAATAAAAAACTCCAATGCTTCCAAAGGATTAATAAAACAGGTATAGCTAACAAATTTGTTTAAGAAAAAAATAGAAAATGAATATATGATGGAATTCAGAGTGAAGGACCAATGAATGAGGTTAAGTAATCATAAAAATAATATGTGATATAATTTCATAATGATTAATTTGAAAAGTTAGTTAAATTTTAAAATGCATATTATAGTAATTTACCCAAGAAGCTGAACTGACAGCCATATCAAAGAAAGAAAGAAAGAAAGAAGAAATGAGAGAAGTGAGGGGAAGGAAAAAGATGAGGAAAAGGAGAATAAAGAAAAAGAGAAGGAAGAGAAAACACATTTAAGAATATACTTTGTCTCAGGGGAATGTAAAAACATTATTTTACTTAAAATTAACCTCCAATGGAAAAAGCATAAATTTATCTTTCCATATTGTTTTTGAAAAAGAAGAAAGTGATCTATTTGAATGGACTCAGGGTATCACAGTTATTTTGACCACCTACAAGATTTCAGAATACCCGGAGTCTCAATAATAAGCAGTGAACACAAAGGCCTAGTATGCTGATAAAAGTTTCTTCCTTGAAAACAAGGGGACACTTCCAGCACTTGAATTTAGGAATGAAAATTGGAAAAGAGAAAACTAATTTCCTGTGAGAAAAGTCTAGCCCTCTTCCATACTCTAAAAATGTCTTATTCTTCTTTGGGTGAAATTTTCTACAGAAAGACGAAAGATCTCAAGAGACAAAATTAAAGCTCAGCATATAAACCTGATCATGTCTGCTAGCACTTTCGGGCTCAAGCATTTAAAGCCTACGTGCAGAGGGAAATTGATTCAAGGGATAATAAGTAAGCCAACTTCCCAGTAACACCAGATCACTATCATGAGATGCTTCAAGATGATCATGTTCTGGCCCAGTATTGCCCGAGAAGAGACCCTCCTATGTCATGACTCTTCTCACTGTGCACAATCAGTCCTTCATCTCTGACAGGACATCATGATCTCAAGATGGGCCTTCAAACCCATTCTACTGGCTTCAAATGGGCCCCAGTCACAACTATTGTTAGAGTCCAGTCTCATTATTGCCTGTGGCCATACTTATCAGAATCAGATTACTAAAGCACATACAATTTTATAAACAAGGATCAGCAGGCAGGGTGCAGGTAAAGGACAAGGAGGTTTAGCTCCTTTCAGAGAGCTTATTTAGGAAAGGAATATCACCAATACATTGTAGAAGTGAATAGAGCTTACAACTCTAACATAATCTCACAGGAATGTGACTTGGGATATTTCCTTTTAGGAATAGTCTGAGCACAAAGCTAATATTCTGGGATGCTTTTCTTACTGTTATTCTTCAAAATGCTTGTTCTCAAGTAAATTTCACATTTTATACAACTTTGGGAGAATCATGTTCTACCAAAATTCATCCATTAATCTATTTCCTTTGATAACTACTGTGCTTAAATTATATATAAATCATATATACACACATACATGCATACTATGGAAAACAGTATGGAGGTTTCTCAAAAAATTAAAAATGGAACTACCATATGATCCAGTGGTCCCAGCTTCTTGGTATATATCCAAACAAAATAAAATCACTGTCTTGAAGAAATAACTGTACCCTGATATTCACTGCAACATTATTCACAATAGGCAAGACATGGAAACAATCTAAGTGCCCGTCAATAGACAAGTGGATAAATAAAATGTTGTACATATAAAGAATGGAATATCATTCAGCCATGAGAAAGAAGGAAATCCTGCCATTTGCAACAACTTGGATAAACCTAAATGGCATTATACTACGTGAAATGAGCCAGAGCAGAAAGACAAATTCTGTTTGTATGACCTTACTTATGCTTGGAATCTAAAATACCCAAACTCAGAGGAACAAACAGTAGAATGGTGGTTACCAGGGACTGGAGAGTGGTGGAAATGGGAGATGGTGGTCAAAAAGCACTAACTTCCAATTATAAGATTAACAAAGTCTAAGGATCTAATGTATAGCATAGTGAGAATAGCTAATAATGCTGTGATATATATTTGAAAGTTGCTAAGATAGATTTTAAATGTTCTCGCTACAAAGAAGAAATAGTAATTGTGTGACAGGATATAGGTATTAGCCAATGCTATGGTGGTATTCATTTTGCAATATATAAATATATCAAGTCAGCATGTTTCAATTTTAAACTGACACAGAATTCTATGTCAGTTAAACCTTAATAAAAGTGTGTGTGTGGGGGGGAAACAAATAAATATTTGTCACCAGGTTAATGCATTAAAGGAAGAAACTATGAATGTATAAAGATATTAAAAGGCTCTTTATAAAATACAGCAAATACTTCTGACAAAATTGGCAAGAAACTTAAAATAAATGAAAAATTTCTGAACATTGTGATACATATTTACCTGAAATCATTATCAAATATCATTTTGTAATTCAAGTATGAAGATGTTTCCTTTAAGTCAACCATAAGACAGTGATATCTACTTCAATGATATTAGAAACTCTACCAGGTATACACAAATAGGTAAAAACAGAACCATGCACATATGATCATTTAAGATATGATAAAGGTGACTCAAATATCCCTAAAAGAGATGTTTTTTTCAATAGAATGTTGATACAATCAATTATTTGTTCACTGATTGTATCTCAGTGAGTTTTGTGTGTATGTGAATAGCTAGAGTCTCTGCCTAGGCCCATCTGTGAGCAAGAATTCAAAATGGATTTAATGTGTAAATATTTAAAATAAGTAAGATATTAATTAAAGGATGACTGGGTGGCTCAGTTGGTTAGGCATCTGACTTTTGGTTTTAGCTCAGATCATGATCTCAAGATTCGTGGGTTTGAGCCCCGCATAGAGGTCTGCACTGACAGTGTAGAGCCTCCTTGGGATTCTCTCTCTCCTTCCCTCTTCCCAAACCCCCCCCAAAATAAACTTAAAATCATAAAATATTAATCAGAAGAAAATACATGACTTTAAAATATCTTTATGAGGATAACAAACCTGAGCAAGACCCAAAACCAAGAAGAAAGTTTAAAAATAGCCACATTTTTAATTCGTCCACATGACAAAAATTATCTACGTGACAAAAATTATCTGGACACAAAGTTAACAAACTATAGACAGAAACAAAATATTTAGAGAGAATATGACAGAAAAATCTCCTTGACCCATAGTTATGTAGAGCCTGATATACCAAAAAGAAAATGGAAAGCATCACTGAGAAAAGATAGCGAAGACTACTGATGAAACTTTCATAGGAAAAGATTTTTAAATGCTTAATAAACATGTGAAACTCACCAGTTGTTAAATATAAATTAAGTATTTTTGCAAACCACTTGGGTTTGCAAAAACTTTTTAAAAACTTGACATCCAGTGAAGAGACACTTAGGAAAATGTTCTCACTTTCCTATACTGTTTCATGGACTGTAAATTGATATAAACTTTTCAGAGGTTAACCTGGCAGTGTCCTCTAAGACGTGCTCATGCTCTCATCCCATAATCTAAAATAAAAGAGGTTATAAATGTAGAGCTCAAGTGGTATTGCAGAAATAAGTAGACTTGTCCTTTGGAGGAATACAGGCTTGCACCAAAACAACCACAAGCACAAGGATCCTTAAAATACACATAGATCAATTTAATACCATCTGAAGATAAAAATGCCAACTCTTTATATATTTTGGGCAAAAAGCACATAGTATGATTTTCATTTCCCTGATAGGGGAAATATTATCATTAGCTTTCTCACAGGGACTGACTGCACAGGGGACAAACAAGGAAACAGAAAGCAAATTACAAAAAGGTGACCATGTAAAGAGTATATGTTATAATTTGTAAATGAAAGTGGGCAACAATATGAGACCTCCTAAAGGATCGCCACCGGTAAGAAATTAACGTGGAATCAGAAGAGGCAATATTAACAACAATAATAGAAAAGGAGGTTTTTAGTTTGCCATAAAACTTCATATGTGTGTTTAAGGACATCTAGATTACCTGGGGTGCCTGCTTGGCTCAGTGGGTTAAGCATCCCACTCGATCTCGGCTCAGGTCATGATTTCATGGTTCATGAGTTTGAACCCCATATCATGCTCTGCATTGGCAGCAGGAAGACTGCTTGGAATTCTCTCTCTCTCTCTCTCGGCCCCTCCCTCCCTTCCTCTCTCTCTCTCTCTCTCTCTCTCAAAATAAAAAAATTTTAAAAACTTTAAAAAAGTCATCTGGATTATTACAAGCCAATAGCCCCTTGTCCCTCCCCCACTTGTCCCAACTTCTCATCAGTGTTCATTGTAAATTAATCCATGGTAGTAGATCCCCATTGCTTTGTTTGCTGTAACTACGGATAATCATGGCTAAGACTTGCTCAAGGTATGGGAGCCAAGAGAGGTTTCTCCCTTCTCAATGCCAGGGAGACGCATTGAGATGACACAACCGCCTTGAGGAATGGCATTACGTTGCAGGAACTGACCTGCTTCAGATGGTAAGATGGCTGGTTACATGTGAAACGAAGCCCCGAAGGAACATATTTACACTTTATTGTATAGAATTTATGGTAACTCTAGGGTTTTGGGTTTAATTTTTGCATTGTTGTTTGGGACTTTCAGATTTTAAAAGATCAGCCATGATACATTACAGATCAGAAAAAAAGTCTGCTATATTTTTACAGTAAGATCTGAGACATTAAATGTATTTCATGCTTTTGAAATGTTGCTTCAAGCCATATCTCCAGGCTCAACTGGAACAAGCCATACCCTCGTATCTTTTTGCTTCTAGAAGTATTTTGGTAAACAGGTGTGAATATATCAAGTTTAGATGGCTGCTGACAACATGAGAAACATTACAGTGCTTTACATACATTGCTTACCACCTTCTCAATTAAAGAACTAGAAAGGGTGCTATAGATTTCCATTTCATCCCCAACCACTTTCTGTATTCATCTTTCTTGAAGCATCGCATTTGTTGAGAGCACACAATGACTTTTCGTTTAGTTGTATTAATTTTGAAGCCTCTAACTGCCCCTACCCTACAGAGATGGTCTTTCCACTGCTCTTGAGCAAGAGCTATTTTCTTCAGACCCATCTCTTCAGGTACACAAATAACCAAGCAATTCTTCACACTCCAGCTTCCCTTGCTATGTCAGTCTGCTGCTCAGCCCTGTTCTCTTCTTGCCTCACCCAGAGTCTCATTTACTCTTTCAGGTCCAATTCAAATCACCCCTGTCCTTAAAATGCCTTCCTAATCACAAAGTTATACTGTACTTTGAAGCAATAGTATCCTCAATTAGCACAAATTTAGTCTTCAACTATTTATTTTCTCTTGAATTATAATTCTTACTTTGACTAAACTAAGATACAGACCATGGTTATAACTTCTTTGCAATATTTCCTCAGCCACTCCATGTTACACTCAATTACCCTTCAATATTTCCCATGCAATGCTTATCGAAACCTTTATTATTGAACAGTTGATATTCTCGCCAAATGTGCACTTTAAAAGCAGCAATATTTACACTGAGAATTTCACTCTGTTAGAGATGTTTTAATAATGTTTCTCTGCATTGATCATCACCTTCCATTTTTCATATTGGTCAATGGAAAAAAAATGCAACGCTTGAAAAGAAAACAACCACAAACTTCAAACAGCAGATGTTAACCATGTACAGGTGGCTGAATAGCTCATGGGATGGCTGATTGGATTTGAGACTTTTCACCTCATGGTAATCAGTCTGGATTTGGCCCATGGTTGACAGGTCACCCTACAGCTGTTAAAGGATGCCAGGTGTAATAAGCTCTCATTACCAGCATGGTGGGCAGGTGTTTACAACATAGTGAGCACCCTTGTGGCCACTTTTAGGGGCAGTAAAGGCCCTGGTTCTTGGAAGGTACAGCTACCTGTCACGAGCAATGTGGGTTGCTATGCATAATGGCTGCAGCATTCCCCAATTGTGCTGGAAATGCTATCAAGTGAGAAAAGGCACCTCAATGTGACTTACTACGATGTGATAAATGGCACATTTGGGAATAATCTGGTGCATTTTGAAATATGAATATCAACTCCAATTTAAGCCCATTATTCTCTCTAAATGAAATGGATTTATTTCAGATGACTATTTATATGAGCTATTCATTTAATAATATTTAAGATGTGCTGTTTAATTTTCCTGGTTATATCTGTTTTGCAAATGAGGGTCTCGATTTTATGGAGCGTCATTTGGGAACATTCTGTAAACTGGAAACCACAAAGAAGGCAGAGTCAATGTGGAGAACTCCTTCATTAACCACGAAGATTTCTGGGTAAAGTCTCTTAAAGTTGAGTCTCTTGCCATTACAAGCCACCAAATAAATGTCCATTAAATTAATATATGAGTACACTTAATTTCTGTTTTAAATAAGGGGATTGGACTTAATGTCTAATACAGTTTTTTATTCTCCAATACTGTCTACAAATGTTCAAAAAGAAGTAGTTTCCTACAGTGTATAACCAAAATTATGTTCAATGATTCATCCTGCTAGAAGCAGAATAGTTTCTCAAAGAAGGGAGATCATAATTGGTTTTGTCTTCTGTCCCAGAATTCTTTCTGTCACTGTCTCCTTTATAGTTCTCTGAATTTCCAGTGCTTCAAGGTAAGGTTTATGAGTGTGGCTCCTTCCATTATAATTCCCTCCTTAACTAATGAAACTTAAGTGGGGGCTATCCCCAGAGTAAGTGACAGGATGAGTGTTGTATGCTGAAAGCAGATTGACAAAGATCTGGATAGCCCCAGTTATCTGGCAATCTGATATTAATGATTATATCAAATTTAAAGTAACCGTATTCTATACGGAGCTTACAAGGACATGCTTGAATCCCTCCACACTTGTTAAGATGCTGTTGAAACGAGTTTAATTATTTTCAGCCATCATTCCATCCTCTTGCCCCCACATCAGTATTTATAATCTGAGTGGCCACAGAAAAAAAGAATCAAGCAGTAATCATTGAATTTATATACATGCCCTCAATTTCAGAGGGGTCACCAGATACGCAGTCAGGGATGGAGAGATGAGGTGTCGCACACTATAGATGGATACTGGGCAAGCTGTGGAAAGCCCCAGATTATCCAACAGTCTAGTGCCAAAACACTGCAGAGTGAGAGAATTATTGAGTACCTGAGATGTGTATGTCCTAGACCTGGGTTCACACAGAGTTCTCATGTCTGATTCCCTTCAGGAGAACCTGAGGAAGCCTGTTGGAATAGTACATATCAGTTGAGCAGTAAAGGACCATTTTATCATATGTCTGAGAGGAAGACATCAGCAACTCTCCACAGCCTCTGAGTATCCTGGTAACTCTGCAGAGCACAGAAAAGAGGCTCAGCAGTCCAATGACCCCCCTTTCTGGAAATGCTTTCAACAGAGACACATGAGACCAGAGATTCTTCAAAATTACTGAAAGGAACCCCATTATAAGATCCCATTTTGCCTATTTTCTCTTGTTAGTCTCCAATGCCAGAGAACTCAAAAATGGAATGGACAATCAAATTAATTCTCCTACATGTTGGACCCAGGATACAGGTCAAGTATGAGCTGGGAGAGAGAGAGATGACAATGAAATTTTAAGTAGTTTTGACATGGTAATTTTTAGAGCTGAAAATGGCCAGGAAGCTACAGTATCTAGCCAGAATGCCATTATGGATCCAAGAAAGAGAAATTCAGAAGAGCTTATCTGAAAGCAGCAGTTAATGAAAAAGTAAAACTATTTTATATTTGTAGCCTGCTGACTTTCAATCATTCAATAAACTAGCTGCACATATATGGAGTGAGGACACCCTGATGTTGAGTAGAAAACTAATAATGGTGGAGAGGGGGAGGAAAAAAGAGAAGGAAAAAATTCTCAGAATTAGTATGCATCCATTAGAATCTTACAATCCAAATGTGGTATATGAACCAGCATCACTGACATAACCTGGGAACTTGTTAGAAATGCAGAATCTTGGGCTCCTACATACATAAACAGAGCTTTAAAAAATATAGAGACTGGGGTGCCTGGGTGGCTTAGTCAGTTAAGCGTCCAACTTTCGCTTAGGTCATGATCTCGCAGTTTGTGGGATCGAGTCCTGCTTCGGGCTCTGTGCTGACTGCCAGCTCAGAGCCTGGAGCCTGTTTCAGAGTCTGTATCTCCCTCTCTCTCTGACCCTCCCCTGCTCACGCTGTCTCTCTCTCTCTCCTAGAAATAAATACATATATTTTAAAAAATATAGAGAGACTGCATAAAAATCCCAGGGAGACTTTGATAAAACAGATTTCTGGATCCACTCCAGAACTTTTGAATCATTAGGTCTGGGGTGGACCCAGAGATTCTTGATTTCTAATAAGCTCCCAGGTGACACTGATGCTGCTCATCTCTGGGCCACATTTTGAGTTAGTAAGGCAGGTAGAAGCCTAACACTTGGGCTGGTCTACTTGTTTGATTTTCCCAATAACTAAAAATTATCTGAACAAGAGGGAGAAAGGGATATATTTCTCTTTACTTCCTTCCAAAAATCACAGTAACTTTAGCATGCAACAAAGAGCTATTCTCCTTTATCTTGTAGAAACGAGAAAGGATTGGGGAACAGATATCTAGCCAAATACGAAAACAAGTATATGTCAAATATATATATATATATATATATATATATATATATATGCAGATAACAAGAAAAATTATACCTATTTTTAATTTCTTTCACTCTTCTGTTCTCTTATTTGACTTTTTGTGTGTATATACAGATCTTCCATGGCTTATGATGATGTTACATCCCGATAAACCTGCCATAGACTTATGGATATATCATAAGTGAGAATGCATTTACTACACCTAACCTACTGACCTAGCTTAGCCCAGCCTACCTTAAACATGCTCAGAACACTTATATTAGCCTACAATTGGGCAAAATCACACAAAGTGTATTTATAATTAAGTGTTAAATATCTCATGTAATTTACTGAACACTGTGCTGAAAGTGAAAAACAGAATGGTTGTATGACATAGAACAGTATAGAGAAAAAGAAAAAAAGTGTAAGATAAGAGCCTCCATTGTCTACCCTCTTGATCATGTGGCAGACTAGGAGATGTGGGTTGTCTGTTGCTGCCCAGGATCAGGAGAGAGAATCATATGCATATCACTAGCTGGGGAAAAGATCAAAATCCAAGACTGGAAGTAAGGTTTTTACTGAATGCACACTGCATTTACATTATTGTAAAGTCAAAAAATTGTAAACCAAAGTGTCGTAAGTTGGGGACCATCTATAGTGCATTCTCTCCAGCATTTCCTGTGGCAATTTCCCATTATTTTACTGCCTTTTTAGGCTCTGAGTGTATTCTTTCAATGCCTCTCTTTTCTCCTTCATAGACTCTAAAGGAAAAGAAAAATGGAACCGGGAAGTATCTAAGAGAACTGAAAAAATTACATAAAATCTGCTATGTAATTTGCAAAACTCCCAGCTCTATTTGTTTTATGAAAATGTAAAACTTGCACATTTTTTCCATCAGGCTAGAGAATAAAAACCCATGACAAATAATCAAACCATGTCTCTGTTATGAAATCCACTCACACAATGAAAACAAGCGCCATTTCTTTTTTGTGTGAGGGAATGTTCAAAGAGACATTTTGATGAGAAGTTGGATGAGGTATCTGAGAGAAAAGATAAGATAGAAAATTCCACACAGCCTACCTTACCCCAGCAGTCTTATCTGAGATTCTCTCTGGGGATCAGCTAATGCTTCCTAGGCTCTCAGCAGGGTAGCTGCAGGAGAAGCATTGTAAAAGTTCCTCTCAGCAGCTTCTTTTCCCCATAGCAGTCATTACCATTAACAATAGCTGAGGGTTTCACCACTCTGCAGTTTAAGCTCTTTGAAATAAAGTTCACAGATAAATATCTAATCTGCTGCATAAACCAATGATTAGATGATGATTCCAAATAGCATAGCTTACCATGTATTGGATGGAAATCAGAAGAACAAAACTAAGGGGAAAGTATCAGTCCCCAACATTTATTTTTTATATGGTGCTAAACAACCACCTGTATTTTTTACATAAGAGAATCCCTGGGTTGTTTTTAAGGTTAAAAATTAAGACTATGTCTTTCTTCTAGTTAATATTTGCATTTCTTTAAGACACTATTCTCATGCTTAGAACCAGTGGCTATTCCAGAAGTGGTTTCTGAACAACTTAATGTCTCTCCTCCTTTGTCTCTTTTGCTTACAAAAATCATTTATCCCAAAATAAGAAGATGTCAGGTCTCCAAACTGTACTTTGACCCCATTTAGGTACCAACCTAAATGAAACCCAACATTCAGACTTCTCAGGGTCAAATTTCAATAAGATTCTCAACAAAGACTGGTTGAGAAAATAAAGTATCCATGTGGAAACCTTATAATTTTTACAACAAAAAGAAGACGTTTTCTTGTCTTACTGAACCAAAGGTGCTGTTAGAACAATCTTCCTATGTGTCTCATTATATGTTCTTCACGTTAAATGCAAGTTTTATCTTTAATAACACGATTGGCAGGCATTGACTTGACTCTCACTTGATGTCATAAAAAAATAAAGAATGTAGCCCCTTGAAACATGCTAAACATTTGTGGTGCTTTTTTTTTGGGGGGGGGGATGGAAAGGAATCATAACTTATGTCTTTTACCACTCTTACTCACTTTGACCAAATCTACTATAGAACTGATAATTTTCTAAGGAAAATTACTTTTTTTTCCATCCTATTCATGTATAGTTCATTCTTCATACAGCAGACAGAGTAATTTTTTAAGAATATGGATAAGATCATATCATTGTCAGGTTTTCAGTGTTCCAATGACCTCATATCACTTATTAGAATTTAAATATCTTGCAAGGCCTAACATAATCTAAGCCTTGATTACCTCTATGGTCTCTACCACTCTGACCTTTATTTATTTTGCCTCAATCCCACTTGTCTTCTAATTACTTTTTGAACATGACAATCACAACCAGCAATGGCTAGAGAGTATTCTCAGGGCTCAAGAACTACATAAAGATAGTAAACTCATTGATGGCATTAGTCTGCTCATAGATACCTTTTTCTTTTTTAACTTGTAACTAACTTATCAAACCCTCATCTTGAGAAATGGTGTTGAATTACTATTATTCATTATTTCCTAAAAAAATTCTCAATGCCAATGCCTGAATAGATATTTGCCTAAAAAATTTGCACACTGAATACAATGTGAAAGGTCTCCCATTGAACCCATTGTCAGGAGTCTTACATGTCTGAAAAAAAGGAATAAAGCAAATGGACTATAAGATATATCCACACATTTGGTTATCTGATACAGTTCAACTAACCTAAAATAAATAAATAACTATATTTCCTTCTTTTTCCAGTAATAGCTTGTATAGCTTGTATCATACTAGAGGGCCTTGGTAACCATGTCAGACTTCCCACTGAATTCTCAAAAGGGCCATGTCTTATACTTAAAACCCATATTCCAGAACTAAGTGATTCTCTTTAGGACTAAGAGTAAAAAACAAACAGATTGACTCATATAAAGTACAACTTAAATCCTAGTCTCCATAAAATGAAGATAATTCACTTGTAACATTCTTCTAAAATAAAACTCAACACAATTTGGAGGGAAATAATATACTTCAGTCTTCTAAGCACATCACTTAAAATACATAACTACCAGACATGAAGATACACAGGAAAATATAACAATGTATGATGTAGAGGAAAATAGTCAATAGAAGCAGAAAAATGACCCAGATTTTGGAATTAGCTGATAAGAATTTCAACATAGATATGCTAATTCTGCTACTGACCATCCCGATGTAATTGGAATAGTCCTTCCTATTGATGTAAATATCTAAAAAAACACTAGACACAATATTTGGACGATTGTGTTCAAACATGGGAAAATAGTCATTGCAGAACCTTGATCCCTGAAAGGAAGAGAAAAGTGAAACCAAATCTACAATCACCCTAGCATTCTGCCTGAAAATACATTTCAGAATACTGTGCAGGGTCATACAAGTAATGTATGGAAATATCACTAAGTTTAGGAGTGAGAGATCAGAGTTCAGGGAGGATAAAGTGGTTACAATTTCAAAGTAATGAAAATGAGGTTTCTAAATGGACATAAAGGTGAAGAAAACTGGTCAAGATTCCCTTTGAGGTAGCTGCTAAATTGTATGTCATGGATGTTCAGAATGAAACTCCATAAGGGCAAGAAAAGAATGACAAGGAAGGAATAAACTAAACAATTTCCACAGGCTGGGGGAAACTGAGTTCTAATTCATCAGAGTGGACATGCCTTGTTTATTATAAAGGGTGTTCAGTAAAGTCTCCAGAAAAATCGTGCTTTGGTAATGTTAAACTAGCCTTGAATTAAAAGCTTTCCTATGCTCACCATAACTAAATTACAAAGAAAATCTGAAAAGATCAAGTGGCTTGGTATATAACTTAATTGCCTGTCAGAACAAAGTCTAATGTTTAAAAAAAGGAAAGATAATGACATTCACCACTTAATAATGTAATAGTCACAATGCACAATGTCTAGTAAAAAAAAAAAAATTCTAGTAATAATAAGGAAATGTAACCCATGAACAAGTCAGTGAATGGAAACAAATGTAGACATGGTAGAAACATAAAATTAACAGAAAGCCTTTTTAAAACAACTGCTAACAATATGTTCAAGCACTAAAAACTAAGGAGAGAAATGGAAGCTTAAAAAAGAACATAAAATATACTAATATAAAAATATAATATGTAAGGTATAAAATGAATTAGAAAGGTTAATAGCTTTCAAGAAAATATCAGCAAACTTAAAGAATTTTAAGCAAACAAAAATTTGTACTAATAAAAATTATAAAAGCTAAAACAAACAGAAAATAGACAAACAAAAAGTAAACAGAGTTTTCATGACCCATGTAGTAATATGAATAGGTCCAAAAAATGTGTATCAAACTTCAAGAAAGACAGGAGAGAGGATTTAAAATATAGAATTTCGAGGGTGCCTGGGTGGTTCAGTCGGTTAAGCGTTTGACTCTTAATTTTGGCTCAGGTCATGATCTCCTGATCATGAGATCAAGCCCTCTGTCAGGCTCTGCACTGAGCATGGAGCTTGCTTGAGATTCTCTCTTTACCTCTCTCTATCCTTTCCCCACTCACAGGTGAATGCACTCTCTTTTAAAATAAACATTTTTAAAAAATAATAAAATTTACAAATTTGATGGAAAGTATAAATCTACTAATTCAAAACTCTCAATGACCTTCAGACAGAACAAACACAAAATAAACCACATAAAATCATGTTGAAATCAAATTTCTGAAAACTCATAATAAAGAGAAAAATTTTAAAGCACTGAAAAAGACATTAAGCAGAAAACTCTCAAATGGGAATTCTATATCCAGGGGGGAGAAAAGTTAATGAAAAAAGTATAAAATTCTTTCAGACAAAAGCTAAGAGAATTCATCTCAAGCTTACCTACACTATTTCAAGTAATTTTTTTTAATCCAAAAGAAAAAAAATGCCAACTGAAAATTTGAATTTATACAAAGAAATGAAGAGCGCCAGAGGGAGGCATCCATGTAAAATATCAAATATTATCCATTGAAAAACATGATTTAAAAGATAACTAAGAACTTCTAGTTGCATCTCTGACAAATAAATATTTGGAACATGTCACTCCTAACCTTACAACAAGAAAAGATTGTATAAGTTACAAACCAAAGTTTTTTCATGGATTTATCAGGATTGAAGCCACAGGGGATATATCACCATTGTATCTAGAGAGATAGGTCATTTGGAGGAAGATAGCAGCTGAAATCTGCCTACCTGGAGAAGAAGCTGCTGAAACCTGAAATGGGAGAAACACTTATATGTTTGTTTGTTCGTTTGTTTGTTTTTACCTTGTTGGTGGCTGAGTGTAGATTAGTGTAAGAGTGAGATATTCCTGGGAGTTGTAGTCTTAGAGAGAGCATACATTTTTATAAGTGTTTTCTCCAGGAACTCCAACGCGTTTTCACAGTGAGGCTCTGGAAAAATCTTCACGTGGCCTTGACAAGGAAAAAAGAAATACAGTAAACATTTTGAAGTCTAACAGTAATAACACAAGGATGAAATTACAAGTACTCTGGAGACTTCAATTTCATTCTGTTCATAATCAATGAATCAAAACAGCAGAAGATCAATAAGTTAAATAGCACTGTAAATTAACAATCTAATTGACATTTACAAAATACTCCATCTAGCAATACTGATGAAAGAAAATACACTCACACACAATACACAGATATGATATACAAGATTCACAGTATCAAAAAAAGGCACATGTTAAAGAGCATTAAATTTTATACATACCTTAAAGAGGACAATAAAAAGTTATAAAATACTTTATGCCAATAAATTCAACAACTTAGATATACCAGACATTATCCTTGAACAGTACAATTTACCAAAATAGCATATATGCACAAAATTTTTAAATATGATTAATTTTATAACTATTTTAAAAAACTGAATGCACAATTAAACTTTTCAAAAATAAAATTCCAGATTCAGCCCTATTTTTTTATTGGTAAAATCTATCAAACATTTGAGAAAAAAAATACCAAACATATGCAGACTATTTCCAAAGCATAGGAGACAACTATTCTCAACATGTTTTATGAAGCCATATCATGTAACAAAACATGGCAAAAATATCATGAGAAATAAAAATTACAGACCAATATTCTTTGTGAATATAAAAAATAATACAAAAATAATTAAAATAAAAATACAAAAAAATTCTCAACAAATATTAGATAATTAATTTCAGTAATGTATAAAGCAAATAATGTGCTAGGTCTATGTGTGGTTTATCGTAAGAATGTAAAGTTGATTTAACTTTCAAAATCATGTATAATTTATCATGTTATAGAATAAAGACGAACATAATTATGGTCATCTTGACACAGAAAAATGGATCTGACAACGAGTCAACACTTATTTATCTTTAAAACATTTCTACAGTTAGAAGTAGAAAAGAATGTATTCGTCTTAAAAAAAAATGCACGTACACATTAATTAAAATGTCACTGAATGATGCAGTATTGAAGATTTTCTGAATTTGGAAACAAGACAAGGGTATATCCTCTAGTCCTTTTCAATCATGTACATGTGATACTATCCAATGAAATAGAATAAAAACAATTTAAAGTTTTGAAAGGATGTAACAAAACACTCTTATTTATAAATGATGAGATGTTACATAGAAAACTCTAAGGAATTCTATGAAAAATAAAAGAGTATCTTTACAACTTAGACTGGAAAAACATTACTTAGATAAGATAAAAAAGTAAAGCAATATCCATAAAGACAAAACTTAATAAATTGTACTTCTACATAATTAAAATTTTATGCTTATCAAAATTGCTGCAAAAAATAAGTTCATTACATACATTGTCAATATTAAAAATTTAAAGATAGACAAAAATATATTAATTGAATGAACTGAGGGTTCAGGATAGAACCACACTTTTTTAATAAATTGATTTTTAATAAAAGTGCCAAGGTAATTCAGAAAGAAAACAGTCTTTTCAACAAAGGGTTCTGTAACAATCGAAGAGCTTTATAAAAAACAGTATGCCTTAACACTTAAATCAAACCATACACAAAATTTAAATGGATGGATGAGACTCCTAAATATATAGCTGATACTATAAATCTTCAAAGCAAAAACAATCATATGAAATATATTTTTATCCTGAAGTAATAAACATTTCCTTAGAACAGAAACAGCACTAGTCATAAAATCTAAAGATTAATTGAACTTCATCAATAAAATGTTCTGCTCATCAACATACATCATTAAGAAAGTAAAAATATAAGCCACTCTTAGAGAAAAATTTGTAATACATTTATTATAAAAACTAGTATCTGGATTATACAAGGGACTCTTTCAACTGAATAATAAAAAAACAAACAGCACAATAAAATAATGGTTAAAAACTTATCAGACACTTTACAAAAGAAAATTTGAATTTTCCTAAAATACTAAGAATATATTCATATTTAAGTCATTAGGAAAATTGAATTTGCAAATTAAAACTTACAGTGAGTTACAACTATGTATTTACTAGAATGGCTAAAATTACATACAATGACAGTTTCAAGTTTCGGTAGGACGTAATTCAGCTATCATATATTACTGACATCAGTGTGCATTAGTTTCCTTTTGCTGCCCTAAGAAATTACTATTTGGTTTAAAACAACACACAGATATTCTCCTATAGTTATGGAGGTCAGAAGGGTAAAATCAAGTTATTGGCAGGACTGTGCTCCTTCTGGGGGTTTCAGAAGAGAATATGTTTCTTTGCCTTTCCTACTTTCTAGAGAGAGCTTACATTCTTTGGCTCATGGTCCTTTTCTCCTTTCCTCTTCAAAGTGCATTCTTCTAAAAAAAAATAATAAAGTGCATTCTTCTAATATCTTCTATACCATATCTCCTCTACCTGATTCTCTTGCCTTCCTCTTATAAGGCAGTAATTGGAATTATTCCTTGGAATTATATTGGGCCCATTAGCATAATCCAGGGTATTGCCCCATCTGAAGACCCTTAACCTAATTACATATACAAACTCTTTGTCACCATGAGGTAACATATTTACAAATTCTGGGGATTAGGATGTAGACAACTTCGAGGGTCCATTATTCAGTCCACCAGAAAGCATAAAATGTAAATTTATTTTAGAGTACTATTAAGAATATACCTACCCTACGATTTAGCATTTCTACTCCTAATTATGAAAGCATATTTTTAGGGGTGCTTGGTGGCTCAGTAGGTTGAGTTACTGACTCTTAATTTCAGTTTATGTCATGATCCCAGGATTGTGGGATTAAGCCCCCTGTTGGGCTCCATGCTCAGCGTGAGCCTGTTTGAGATTCTCTCTCTTTCTCTATGCCCCTCTCCCCTGTGCTCGCTCTCTCTCTCTCTCTCTCTCTCTCAGGAGGAGGAGGAGGAGAAGAATAAGCAGAAGAGAAAGTATATATTTCAAAAAGGTAAATTAATATATTTTTTAAAAGTTTCATTCAAAAATGTTCATAAAATCTTTATTTATGATCAGCCCAAACTGGAAACAGCACAAATGTCTATCAATAGGTAAGTGCAAAAATAAAGCATACTAAATTCATAATAGAACACACTTATCAGAAATAAAGTTGCTAAGGTACAGCAGAGGGAATGTAGTTAATTGTATTATAATAGCAACGTATCATCACAGGTGGTAGCTGCACTTGTGATGAGCACAGTGTAATGTAGAGAGTTGTTGAATCACTATGTTGTATACCTGAAACTAATATGACATTGTGTGTCAGCTATACTTCAATTAAAAAAAAACAAGCATTATCAAAAAAAGTATAATCAACTACTGATACATAGACAACATAGACAAATATTTAAAAACAAAACCAAAAATATTACGTTGAGTGAAAGAAGTCTTATGTTGTGGATGGTTTCATTTACATGAGTTTCTAGAAGTAGCAAACTAATCCATCCTGATGTAAATCAGGGCAGTGGTTGCCTTAGAATTGGAGAGAGGCAGGTAGAAAAGGAGACCAATTAAAAAGAGGCACAAAGGCAGTTTCAGGGTTTTTAAAAAAATTTCTTAAATGTTTTTATCTATATCTGAGAGAAAGAGAGACAGCATGAGCAGGGGAGGGTCAGAGAGAGAGGGAGACACAGAATCTGAAGTAGGCTCCAGGCTCTGAGCTAGCTGTCAGCACACAGCCCAAGGCGGGGCTCGAACCCATGAACCATGAGATCATGACCTGAGCTGAAGTTGGATGCTTAACCACCTGAGCCACTCAGGCACCCCTGAAGTTTTAGGGTTTTGAAGATGCTCTATATTTTGTTTAGTGTGATGGTTATATGGGTATTTACACTAAGTCAAACTCACCAAACTCTGTGCTTAAAATTGTTACATTTCACTGTATGAAAATTAAAATAAACTGTTTCCAACCCAAATCCTTAAAGTCCTCAAGGGGAAAAATATTTTAATAAAGTTTAAAGAAAGAAAAAAAATCCACGTATAAAAATTCTGAACCTTTCTAAACTTATATTACCAAAGCAGACTGTAAAGGGATGTGGGTATGGTACAAAAAGACCAAATAAAGGGACCAGAAATATTGCAGAGGTACTAAAAGTTCATTCTAAATTTACTTTTATGTGTCTGACTATTAATTTTAAACTTTTCTGGAGGTTTTTGGACACTGAAGGAGGGACACTATACCTCTCAGCTGGCTGCCTGAGGCAAATGCCTGGGGCAATGTGTGTCCAGGTAAAGAAAAGATAGAAGAGCCCTTCTGGCTCTGAGGCTGAAACAGCCTCCTCAGCAAGACCCTCTGCCAGTTCCATTGCCTCCCCCAACTCCCAACCCCCCAAACTCCTCTCCACCTCCCCTACCCTGTCTGCTTATAGGTACTGTTGTGATGTGTTCATGAGTCTACATAGATACCTACAAGTGATCAAGAGACTGGATTTTCCTCTGACCACAAACTATTACACCCTACCCCTTTACTGTACATTTTTTATTAAACCAAATTTTGTCTCATTATATCTTCTTAATTTTATAATCTTGTTCTGGTTTTCCAGGTTACCATTTGTTACTTTGTCTGAGCCCTGTATCTAGATAATTTAATGATACACCCAATGGCATCATAAAAATTATTAGATTCTCAATATTCTACCCAAAGACAATGGTAATCTTCACCCTCAGAGTAGCACTCATAGTGTATTTTTTCTACTGCAAGCTAATAACTTTAATTTACCTTCTTATTTATATCTCTACACATCTTTTTTTTTTTTTTTTTTTACTTTCCGGTTGTATCTTCCCTGGTAAAACAGTAAAATATTTTTATTCTTTTTCTCTTTCTATTTACAGATATTCCTCCAAATAGTCATTTCATTGCTTTAATCTCAATACTTATTGATAAACCAATAGCCTTACTTTTCAATTTATCCCTAGCAAGGTAATTTGACATGGATTTTCTCAATTTTTTGCATTTCTTTATTTTTTAAATTTTTTAACTTTTATTGATTTCTGAGAGAGAGAGAGACAGTGTGAGCAGGGGAGGGGAGTCAGAGAGAAAGGGAGACACAGAATCTGAAATAGGCTCCAGGCTCTGAGCTAGCTCTCAGCACAGAGCCCGATGCGGGGCTGGAACCCATGAACAGTGAGATCATGACCTGAGCCTAAGTCGGAGGCTTAACTGACTGAGCCATCCAGGTGCCCTGATTTTTTGCATTTCTGAAAACAAAAATAAAAACCAAAAAAATGTCTATTTACCAATTGTCAGTTTGCTTAATCTTTCCTTTGCTTCAGTATTGCTTCTTACTTGGATTGTTGACTAGCGTTTTTTAATTAATTGAATGTTTTTCACTTTTTTAATTCTAAAAATAATGTACTTTTCTTATAGAAAAATAAAAAATTCAGATAATCAAAATGATTCATTTTTACACAACATGTATTCCTGAGTAACTACTATGTGGGGAGTATTTTTCTACACAATAAGATACAGCCATTGCCCAAAAATATAATGGGGTAATTTTAATGGACTTATCTTTTATTTCATTTGTTATTAGCACTTTGTCTTGTCTCCTTTTTTCTTTATTACACTGACTAAAGGCTTATCAATTTTATTTATATTCTCCAAGACCCAATTTTTGGTTTAATTGATTTTTATATTGATTTTTGTTTTCAATTTTATTGATTTCTGCTCTAATTTTAATTATATATTTTCTTCTGCTTAGTTTGGACTTAACTTGCTCTTCTTTTTCTGGTTTCCAAAGATAGAAATTTTGATTATAGATTTTAGATCTTTCTTAACTTCTAAAATATAAATTCATTCACCATAAATTTCCCTCTAAGTACTGCTTTCACTGCATCCCACAAATTTTGATACATTATATTTTTATTTTATTTTATTAAAATATTTTAAAATTTCTTTTAAGACTTCTTTTGTGGCACATGTGCTCTTTTGAAGCATGTCATTTAATTTCAAAATGTATGGGGATTTCTAGCTATCTTTCTGTTCTTGATATATAGTTTATTCCCGCTATGGTCTGAGAACATACTTTTTCTGGTTCCTATTCTTTTACATTTATTAAGGTGATTTTTATGGCCCAGAATGTGGCCTGTCTTGATGAATCTTCCATATGAACTAAAAAGAATATGTATTTTGCTGACATTTTATGAAGTGTTCTATAAATGTCAATTCTATCAGTTGATTGACGGCACTGTTCAACTCAGCCATATCCTTATAAATTTCTGCCTGTTAGGTCTGTCAAGTACTGATAGAAGGGTACTGAAATTTCCAACTGTCATCATGAATTGCTATGTCTTCTTAGAGAATTGACCCTTTTATCATTATGAATTGTCCATTTTTATGGATCTTATTTATCTTCTGTTGGGAGAAACAGATGATAGTCAGGGTAAGTAAATATCAAGATAATTTCAGTTAGAGTTAAAGACTGCCAAACACATAATCCAGGACAATGTGGAAATGGGTAGGGAGACAGGAAGAGATGAAAGATACTTCAAAAGGGTGGTAAAGAAAGGTCCCCTAGGGATGATACTTGAACGTGAAGGAGACTCCTTGTGAAGAAAAGGAGGAAAAATATTCCTGGACCATTGAACAGAAAGAACAAAGGCCTTAGAGAGAAGCACACTTCATGAATTCAAAGAACAGAAAGAAATTCCATGTATGTGGAGCTTTATAAGCATATAAGACTGTGGTGTGAGTACAACATACTTACATAGTCTCACTGTGCAGGCACATTACTGTGAATAACACTCACACATTTACAAGTGCAATTACTATTACTTTCAAACCACAGAAACACATTCTGGCTAAGCTAAATAAAACATGTATTTATTGGGTATTTATGGGAAGCTCAGAAAAGTGAAAGAGTGAGTAAAGAATCATAGACAGAAAAGATAGAACCCTTACCCTTCAGGGTGACTGTAACAGGAACACATGGCTGTTCTCAGTTGGACCCTAGTAACATAAAATACCCACTGTATGTAATAAGTTCACTCTTGTTCTCTGCATCTAGAATGGTATTAGCTGTGTGCCATCTTTAGAAGAATTGAGAAAATACTCACATAAATCAGTTTCTATAAACCTAATTTGATTACAGACACTCGGTTAAGAAAAGATGAAAGGTGTGCCACCGATCAATTATTTTTCACCACATGGCTTAAGATTCTCCTCCCTAAGATTTGACTTAGAGGAACAGAATATTCCCATCATCCTACAACGACTTTGAAGATTAGAAAAAAGTAATTTCCTTAAGAAAATTTAATCTAGAAAAAAAAAAAAAAGGAAACACATTCAGGACAACAAAGTGCACACACGATTCATAGTTATATATGCACGTAACCATTTTCATTCAGACATAGATGGAAATTCACTAATTGACTATTTCACACAAAGAAACACACAAATCTTCATTCCTGAATATTAATATATGTTCCAATATTCTGAAATCATACACACCATGTCAGTGAATACTGAAATGTATCTGAGTCCACAAATGCAGCCTTACTTATTTTCCCAAGGGGTGACTATTATTGAATATTTGTATTTTAGCTGCTGGTTAGTCCTCCAGAATTCAGTCTTATTATCCAAGGAAGAGACTCCTTGTTTCCCCATATTTCATCATTTAACTATGTGTATTTGATAGGTATCAGTTGTTTCATTTAAAGTCAAGCAAATTTAATGTTGATTTCTATGGTTAGAACGAAAATTAAATATTTTATTTAAATATAATATGTTTTTTATAGAATAAATTTCCTGTTTGTGTCTGTTGTCAGTTTTACAATTAAGATCTTCATGTTTTTATTGCTTTTTAAATAATAGACTGGTTTTTAGGAGTTGTAGATTTGTAGAAAAATTAGAACAGAGAATTTCCACACGAATCCTTTTCTCTTCTTACTAACATCTTACATTATTACGGTACATTTGTTACACATAATGAAGAAATATGGGTATGTAATAACTCTTATTGACTGAAGTCCATAGTTGCACAATTTCTTAAATTTTTACTTGGTACTTTTTTTGTGTTCCAGGCTCCTATTCAGGATACCACACCACGTGCAAATGTCATGTGTCCTTGGACTTTGCGTGGCTATGATACATTCATAGTCTATCTTTGTGTTTGATGACCTAGATGCTTTTGAGAAGTACTGTTCAGGCATTTTGTGGGATATCCTCTATTGGAATTTATGTTTTTTCTCTGTCAAACCATAGTATTGTTTGCCAGATTAGTCCACTGATAAATTATTCTGTCCTCTTATTTTTTAAAAAATATTTAAAATAAAACACATTTCTACATCTAGGCTACTTGCTTTTCATTTGGCTTATAATTTGCAATCATTCCTCCAATTTGCTGCTTTCATCTAAATTTTATTGTTGATATTTTTATTGAATAGAAGTTTTAAATACTTGGAGAGCTCTTCGATTTGATGCTCTTATGATATGACTTCTAGCATGTGAAATTTTACACTCACTTGTGTTTTATTAATTTTATACTTTACTCCATTTATTTAATCTATCAACTTAAATAATATTTGAAATGTATGCATTCTCAGCATATGATTAGTACTGCCTCTCCTCCTGGACGTCCTTAACTTTCATCTCTATCTGCTGATGTCATGAGTTTTCAAGATCAGACTTCAAGTGGACATTTTATGAGTTTTTCTAAGTTACTTTCATTAAGTTTTAGGTACCCTACCCCTGTGTTCTGGCTGGCACCTCAAACTTCTTTAGTACTTATCAGATCAATATTGTTTTTAAAAGCTATTCATCATTATGTCAGTCATTCCCTCTAAACTCTGAGCCCTGGGAAGCAAAGGGCATGTCTTATTCATTTTGTGCACTGCGTGATGCATAAAATCATGTAGAAATTCCATAAATACTTACTGAATTGGATCATGTCCTTGTCTTTTACTCTTTTTTGTCCCTCATTTAAAAAAATAAAAGGTTTGCTACTGCCAATAGAATATATTAAAATGTGTCAGCCAAACCTTCCTTAACTGGTCCAAATACCACTTTCTAATTATTTTTCTGCTACTTTCCATTATGTGCATAATCCACAATGGGCTATCTATGAGTCCCCAAATTCATAGAATTTCTCTACTCTCATCTCATCTGTTACCTGGTAAGTGTGAATATTGTTATAAATCTCTCAGAAAGCAATTTGACAAGTTTCAAGAGTCTGCAAAGTTTCATTTCTTTTGTGCCCAGAATTTTTTTCCTTTCAAATCTAACCAGGGAAAATAACCCTAATTATTTTAGGGGGACAGGAAAATATCTAGGCCAAATAAACAAAAGACTTATGTATACATTAAATTTTCACTGCAACTTTATAAAGCAATTCACAAAACTGAGAAAAATGAATATAAAGCTTAAATGCTTATTGTTATACAATTTAGATAAGCTTTAAATTTAGTAAGTCTTCATTTTTAACATTTCAATTTTCTTCTCTAAAAAGAAGATCAACTAAAGTTATACTTTCTCCTTTGTTTTGGAACTTAAATCAGACTATGATTTCCTTTAACTTGGTACCTACAACTACCTTATTTATTATTAATCACTTTTACCTTTATTTTTTTATTTTATAGAGAAAGAGAGCATGTGAGCAGGGAAAAGGGGCAGAGGGAGGGACAGATAGACAGAGACTGTGATTGAGAGAGAGAGAGAAAGAGAAAGAGAGATAGAGAGAGAGAGAGAGAGAGAGAGAGGGAGAGAGAATCTCAAGCAGGATTTATACTCAGCACAGCCTGGCTCAGGGCTTGATCTCATGACCCTGGGATCATGACCTGTGCCTAAATCAAGAGTCAGAGGCTCAACCAACTGAGACCCTAGTTACCTTATCGATTAATCTCTATTCTATGAAGAGCCTAAATTACACTGTATAGAGCTAATTCCCTCTCTTTTTGTCTTCTACTCTCCCAAACAGAAGCATTAGATACAAATTATTTTTAAAAACTCATAAAACTGTAAGATATTTTTTGCAAAAAACAATTGTCTTTCCTCTCCTCCCTACTGCATCCCACTCTTCACATGCAATAACATTAAATTCTTCTTGTATTTTTTCAGATATACATGTTCATATTCTAAATAACAAATGTGTACTGTTATGAGATTGTCAAGACAGAATCGTGATATATTTGATTGAGAAATGCTAACCTACTTAGAAGCTAGTAAATCGTTTAATGGGCACTTATGAAGATGGTCTCACAAAACAGAAGACACAGCAGGATGCTCCCAGATGAAGGTATGACTTTGCAGTCTCTAGGACATAGAGCTGCCTGTGATACAGTCCTAGGCAAATGGAAAGTCCACCAAGAATAACAATGACGCTTTTATTTCCTTCCGGGAGTAGTCCATCCATTCAGATGCAAGAAATGAGTCATGCTACAAAGCTGGGATTGAAATCTCTGTGTGACTTCGTGGGCTGATCAAGCGAGCAGGAGGGATTCATTCCTCAGCGTTTCAGTGACCAGCAGCTTTTTGATCAATAGCCTCCAAATGTCAGTGTCATCAAGGCTTTTTAAAAAATGTTTAATGTTTATTTATTTTCGAGAGACAGTGACAGAGAGAGACAAAATGTGAACAAGGGGAAGAGAGAGAGGAGACACAGAATCTGAAGCAGGCTCCAGGCTCTGAGCTGTCAGCACAGAGCCCCATGCGGGGCTTGAACTCACGAACCACGAGATCATGACCTGAGCTGAAGTCGGACGCCCAAATGACAGCTACCCAGGTGCTCCAATATCAGTAAGTCTTAAGAAAAGGGCTTCCTATTCTTCTTCCTGATATTTATCAACCATGCTGTTGGTTTTCTGGAGTTGTGTGGGAGAAAGTGCTAGAAGGCAGAGTTTATTCAGAGCCTCAGTTTCCAAAACAAGTCTTCAATTTTCTCTCCTTTAATGCTTAATAGCTGAAGCCAGAAGTCCCTCCGATTCACTTTCATAAAGAAAAATAAAATCAAGTCTAGAAAGTTAGGGAACAAAGACTGGGAGCCCAACTGGCTTCATTATATACAACCATTCAAACGCTTAATTTTTAGCCCTTGTCTCATTTCTATTCTCTGCAGTAACAGCAATTCCTGAGTCTGCAATATCTAAGTCCTAAAGGGATTCCAGAGGAGAAATCAGTGATCTCTTCATTGATACTTCCCTTGTAAGCCCTTGGGTTCACTTCTCTGTTGCCATGTACCACTCTTCTTTTTGCATTCTGTATAGTGCAAGTTACAGAGGCCTCCTTCTCTTCATCAAATGTGAAACTTTTGCACCTTATTCTTGTGTAATATATAGTAGTGTGATTCTGGAGCAGATAAGTGTGGCATTGTAGGATAATACTATTTATAGTAAGAAACGTATATGGGGCACCTGGGCTGCACACTCAGATAAGTGTCCGACTTTTGATTTCTGCTCAGGTCATGATCTATGGTTCATGAGTTTGAGCCCTTTATCAGGCTCTGCACTGACAGTGTGGAGACTGCTTAGGATTCTCTTTCTCTCTCTCTCTCTGCCCCTCCCCCCTCCCTCCCTCTCCCCCTCCACTCTCTCTCTCTCTGTCCATTCCCCACTCATGCTCACTTACTCTCTCTCTCTCTCTCTCAAAAAAAAAAAAAACCCTTAAAAAAAGAAACATATATTTGGTTTCATATCTGTTTCTGGCATAGAGTTCCTAAACCTCTCAAATTTCTGAAGTGAAGAGACACCCAAAGGTGTCTTGCTGTGTGAACGCAGTGACTTTTGGAACACTTAAGGATGAGGACTGGTTGCCAGGAGAAACAACTATGTTATTGGAAGACTTGAACTTTCAGTCCCATTCCTCTGACCTTTAGGGAGGAGGGAAGAGCTAGAGATAGAATCAATTATCAATGACCAATGATTTAATCTATCGTGCGTATATAGTGATGCCACTATAGAAACCTGGAAGAAAATGATTGGAAAGTTCCAGGCTTGTAAATGCATAGGAATTGGGAAAGTGGTTCATTCAGAGAAAGCATGCAAACTTTACATCTTTTCCTCATACTTGATCCTACTCATCTTTTCCATCTGGCTGCTATTCAGTATATTATTTTATAATAAAGTGGTCATCTAGTAAATATGGTTGTTTGAGTTCTGTGAACTGCTTTCAGAAATTTAATTGAAACCAAAGAGAGAGTTTTTGGAACCTCTAACCTGTAGCAGATTGGTCAGAATCCCAGGTGACAACCTGGACTTGCAGTTGGTGTCCAAAGTGGGAGAGGGGCAATCTTGTAGGAATGAGCCCTTAACCTATGGGATGTGACACTGTATCCAGCTAGATTATGTCAGAATTGAATTAAATGGTAGGACACCCAGCTAGTGTCTCAGAAGTGCTTGGTGGATGGTGTGGGACATGTCTTCCCAGCCCGTTCCAGCACACACACACACACACACACACACACACACATTGGAATTGGTGATCAGACCTTTTAAACTGCCTTTAAATTACCAACTTGAATCAGAAGTTGGCACAGTCATATTTAAACATGTTGATACAGACTCTGAGATTCCCATCTAGACAAAGTAGACATAATACCTCAGTGTATTAGGCATCTGATTATTAGAATCCTGAAATGTATCCAGTATTTTCAAGGTCACAATGCTACAGTAAGAGCATCAGATAAGAAATCTAAAGACAATTAAAAGCTTTTTCTCTTCCTTTCTCTTCTAATGGTCCTGTGGGATATAGATTTTTATAATGGGATTGAATTGATAAAGATTAAAAAATTAAGTCTTGACTGAAACTCAGATAATATATTATTCGGGAAACTTTTACTCCATTTACCTGGGGGTTAAAAGTCATATTGTCTGTCCCCATTCATACCAGTGGGCATTAGTTCAATAAAGTTTTCTCAGTTTCTTCTAGACTAATTGGGCTCTATCTCTCTTTATTACCTTTGGACCCCCAGGGAGACCTCAACCACTAATGGAAAAGAGACTCCAGGTTCTATTCATAATGCTTTCATAAGGAATCAGTTTCATTAAAGCCAAGGAAAAGTGTGGGAAGATGCTTATAGAAGAATGACAAGGAAAGAAATCAGAATAAGCTACATAATCAAATATTATTATATATACAAAGACTTGAAGTAAATATACCAACATACTGGTCAATATTTAATGTTTTGCCATCCTATTTTTTCCATATTCTTGAAATTATATTTAATGAGTATATATGACTTTTAACATACACATTATTTGTGGGGGACACCTGGATGACTCAGTTCGATTAATTGTCCGACTTTGATTCAGGTTGTGATCTTGCAGTTTGTGAGTTTGAGCCCTGCATTGGGCTCTGTACTGACACCTCAGAATATAGAGCCTGCTTTGGATTCTGTCTCTCTCTCTCTATGCTCTTCCCCCATTCACATTTTCTCTCTTTCTCTCTCTCTATCTCTCAAAACTAAAAATTAAAAAAACATACACATTATTTTTATAAAGGGTTTAATTTTACAAAATATTTTGAGGTCTGACTCAAATATAATTTTCCCTTTGCTTTTCTCCTAATATCCTCAATAAAAATAATGTTTTCCTCTTTTGAAAATCTACAAATTTGCTTTGGTACAGCTTCTACGTACTTATCACATACTGCCTAGTTAGTATTTTAATTAGCTGACTGGGTTTTTTCCCTTTCCACTTGAGAGCCAGCACTAAGTAGCTTGTGTGTGGGCTACATTCTCCAAGCCTCCAAGCAGCGTTTAGCATACAGTGGTTACTCAGGGACACATGTGTAGATGAGTGAATAAACTGCCTTCCTGGTCTCCACAGTCATTTTGGTAACTTGCTGGACACTCTTTGAGCACATTGCCTAACACTGATTTTCCTTCCAAAGCATCATGCAGTGAAAGCTTCCCATTAGAAAACTCACCATATTTATTACACCCTGAAGGTAGAGATTTTTCCCATTTGCCTTTATCAAATGTTTATCCTCTTTTATCCATGTCTGTTGCCATGGTAGCAGCTCAAGACAGGGCTGAGCAAATCATAAGAATTCTTACACACACAGACTGGTTACTACAGTGATGGCAGCTTACTTATGGTGCCGAATGAGTGTTTTCACATGTCCTGGACTGCCCTGGTCTTCAAGGCCAGATGTCTCACTGCCTTCGTGAAGTTGCTTGCCTTTTAAGGCTGTCAATAAGAAATCAAATAGAAGGATCCAAGTAGCATTGCTAAATTCTGGACTGCATTTGTTTTGATCTTTTTAGGCATCATAATAATTATCTTTTTTATTTTTCATTAACTATACAAGTTCTTTCCTTTATTTAAGCCTTGTGCATGGGGATAGTAGCTGCTTCTACATTTCCTAAGGGAAAAATAGTTATGTAGTAACAAAACACTCCCAGTCCTGTGCACTAACCTCATTTGTCTCCCAAAAGTACTGTGCTCTTCATAACCAGATATATATCTATTATTTTCCTTCAAATTTCCTGAGATAGCAGTACTACAGCCTTCCTAACGTGTTACCTCTGTGACATGTTCCTAAGGTCTTTCACTTTGTATTTTTCTTCTTTCTTGTTCAGTCTATTAAAAATGGTGATTTTAGAAGTTAAGAGTCAAGGATCATAGAATGTTCTGTGATGAAAAGGACCTCAGAGAATATCTACTGCAACATTTTCATTTTATTTGTGTGAAAAGTGAGGCATACAGAGGAAAAGTTAACTTTCAAAGGCCATGCAGTGATGTAAAGGTATATCGTGTTATAACTAGAATGATATGATTTCTAACCCAGATCTACTCACTCCTTATGACTTGACATCGACATGAGTTTCAAGCAAAGAAATTGGATCTGCTTTAAATATAAACAGCAACTACAAAACCTTCAATATTGAGGAGATCTGGGAGTTTGTCATGAGAAATGTAGGGTGGTTTTGGGCTTGGAGAGGATTATACCAAATCCCTCACAGTTCCAAAAGGTGCCATATGACGAGTCACTGTCCCTCATCATTTGAGCATCAAGTCAAAGTCCAATATCTCTTTGTGAGATGCTTTTGTTGCACTCCAGCACTCCAGCACACCCATCCAGTTTCTATCTAAACTTCTCTACTGTAGCAGTACTTCATCATGACACCTTAATCATTTGTATTTTCATAATCCATTTTGTCAAGTGTTTATTAAGAATCTACTGTGCCCTCCCCAGAGTTGTAGGCACTATGAATACCATGAAACCATGATGAACAAAAAGAAAAAAAAATCACTGTACTCAAGAAATTTCTGTTTAGTTGGGAAGGTCATAGCTCATTTTTACATGTTTCTGACATTAGACTGTGAGATTTTTCAGGACAGCAATTGAGCTTTATGCATTATTATATTCTCTTGGAATTTAATGACTGTTTATTGAAAGAACCGGTGAGGGGCACCTGTGTGGCTCAGTCAGTTGAGTGTCTGACTCTTGGTTTCAGCTCAGGTCATGATCCCAGGGTTGTGGGATCAAGGTCAGGGTCACTTTCACTGAATGTGGAGCCTGCTTGTGATTCTCTCTCTCTCCCTCTGCCCTTCTCATCTGCTTGTGCTCTCTCTCTCTCAAGAAAGAAAGAAAGAAAGGAAGAAAGAAAGGAAGGAAGGAAGAAGAGAAGGAAGGAAGGAAGGAAGGAAGGAAGGAAGGAAGGAAGGAAGGAAGGAAGGAAGGAAGGAAGGAAGGAAGGAAGAAAAGGAACTAGTGAATGAATAAATCAGGTACAGGGTGTAAGAACCACAAAATACAGAAAATGTTGATACATGCTTAAGCATTTTAGATAATTTCATTGGCCACTGGAAGCTATAACTTTGTATTAAAAGCACAGAAAATATTGGAAAGGAAATAAAGGAGAAGAAAGAATTCAAGGCAGAGTAAGAACATAAAGACCAGAACATGGAGGTTTAGATTTAAGTGATATTCATGGATACAGATGACAATAGTCAATGCTGCTAGAAAGATAATAGAAAGATAGATTTAAAAAAAATTGAGGAGAAATGGTAATATTTATTTTAGTAGTATTTTATGAAAATTATTTTATTTGCAATAACAAAATGCCTGGCTTGTTTAAGTGTATTGGGTAAAAATAAACAAAAGTATTTTTTTAAGATCAATATTTTAAGATGTGCCTTGTGAGGAAGCTTTAAGTCTGGTCTTTCTAGTCACTCATTCAATTTATCCCTGTTTGTCTACCAAGATCAATCTACTGACAGATCACTCTCATTCAATGGGCAGCCATTCTCTGTGAATTTTTTTTGAGGATTTTGGATATATTGGTGCTAACCAACATTGTCTGATGTTGTTCTACATTCATTTTTGCCAGGAGTTCAAATTTGGGAGCAAATTACAGACATTGTCCATGACCAATAAAAAAAAAAACCAAAAAAACCGCCAAAACATCAAATCAATTGATCACCCAAGGAAAGAAACTAGACTATATATTTGATGAACATATACAAGAAAGATTATGTAAAATCCTAAAGAGTTAGGAAAAACTAAACAACAGTCTCATGTTAGGCAGAGAAACACTTATTTTTATTTCTTTTCCTATTCGAATATTTTTTTTCTTCCTAACTTAGAGAAAATGAATATAGAAGAGAAACTTCACTAGGACATAGGTTTTCAGATCCTCTTATAGCCAAGTATAGTAAACATAGTCAAGATCTTGTAACATTTATTCATTGTATGCCCATTTGCTCTTTTCCTTGGATGAGGTCTAAGAATTTATGTAAGAGATGGAATATTTGAAATAGGGAAGGGTTATGCTATTTGATGGTGTATTCACAGAATCCTTATAATATAACTAAATTTTACCAAAACTTAAGTTTAAAAGTTGCATGGTCACACACACACACACACACACACACACACACACACCAAAAGCAGTTATCATTAACAGCTCACATGAAAAATGTAAGATGGGATTTTATACCTCATCATGCAACATTTAAAAGCAATTAAATTATAATCATTTAATGTATGTTTCACGGGAGAAATACCTTTGAGATAGCACACTGTAGCAATATATAATGTATAAATAATTGAACTGGACCTAAAACATTCATTTGTGAAAAAAAAATGCTTCAAATGCTTAAGAGAAAAAAAATTAAATTATCTGAATTATATATCTTTATTAAAAACTCGTAAATGTCAATATGCATGTCTGAAAGTGGAAGAGTAGTGCAATTTTCCCTCTTAAAAAGGTAAGATTAAATAAAAATTATGTGGGGCGCTTGGGTGGCTCATTCGGTTAAGCATCCAACCTCGCTTCAGGTCATGGTCTCATGGTTCGTGGGTTCAAGCCCAGTATCGGGCTCTGTGCTGACAGCTAGCTCAGAGCCTGGAGCCTGCTTCGGATTCCTCTCTCTCTAACCCTCCCCTGCTCACGCTGTCTCTCTCTCTCTCTCTCTCTCTTAGAAATAAATAAAACATTAAAAATTTTTTTAATTTAAAAAACAAAAAATAAACAAAAATTATTTATATAAGACTAATAGTTTTAGAAAAAAATTCTAGCTTAATGTAGCTTTGATTATGGGAAAGACCCTAAATGGTTTGCCTGTGGTTTAATTTTTTAAGTTTATCCTTTCAAGAGCAAAACAGATTGACATAGATTCTTAGCCTTTAAAAGGATCAATCCCAATAAATTGGACTTAACAAATTTAATATGTTGTTTTCATTTGTCAGTAATTCTTTTTATAATTTAATCCTAGATGGGAATAAATTAATAAAACACAATTGTAATAAATTCTTGGTTATTCAAATTGAATTTCCTACCTTATGATTTATTTATGGGAAAGTATAATAATTTCTGCTAATGCCTCATATCTTTTGAGCCATTCCCTCTTTATGTACAATGGCTTTGAAAATGAAAACTATTATTTTGGTCTAAGTTCAATATAATTTGCAAAGTAACTTGAATCTGAAGAAGTAATGTTATATTCTATAAATACCAGACATATATATATACACATGTGCACACACAGATACACAAACATACACACAAAACCTCCACATATTATGAAAAGGAAAAAGAAAAACAGAAATAATTTCTTCTCTCAAAGTTTTCTCAAAACACTGACTCTGCCCCTGTAAACTATGTTGATTTAGGCTAGAGTACAAAAAGGATTTGGTAGTGGATTTGAGGGGGTGGATAATGCTAAGGTAAGGAGAATGGGGCAAATGGAAAGTTAGGATAAAGATAGATGATGGAGAAAAGTCGAATATAAAATCTAGGGATAAATAATGCCTCTCTCTCAATTCTCTACTCATGAAATTGAAGGGTGGTATAACTTGAAATGGAAAACTATGACATTATCCTCTTTTTATTTTTCTTTTTTTAAATCTACTCTCTTATCTACCAAAATCACAGATGATTTGGAATTCACTTTACCTGTTCTTTAAAATAAAAATACTATAGGGTGACATCTCACAAATGTCACTTTGGCTGTCTCTTTGGCCATAAGGCAATTTCAATCATCAGGACACAGCACAGGGCTAGAAAGGTCAAGGTTATATCTACCACCGATAGATGGGGAAACAAGCAGCAGGGATTTGTTCATTTATTAAAAACTTCTATTTGTCCCAGACATTATTCTGGATGTTGCACTAAAATAAAAGACAAAAATCCGTCTCAGGAAAGCTTGGGAGAAGATAAACTTGAGAATTACAGGTAAACTTTTTGTTACAACAGCTTAATGGTGACATCTGACACTGTCACTCACACATCACTGGTTAGAACTGATCACTGAGCCACAATGAACATGCAAGAGTCCTGAGAGAGCATATGAATCATAGAACAATTATGTCACACTGCCGGTGAACCTAAAATGTCATCTGTGTATTTCAAGGACAGAATTCAGATCAACATTTAAAAAATGCACTGATTAAAATCAATGACAACCACCACAAACAAACAAATTAAAAACATAAGATTATAGCCTAACAATTGATGATTTGCTATTTGTTTGGAGGAAGAGAAAGAAGATGACCTTTTCAGTTCTGTCACATTAAACATTACTGATGTGCATTTCATTAGTAATATACATTCCTCAAGACTAGTCATTAAGGGTGTGAATAGAAATAACCCACAGAATCAAAGCAGCGGAGCATGAGCAGTATCATAAAAAACATATTTGCATTCTGGGGAAAGGAAGATACTTACAATACAATGGGAATCTGATTTGACAGTCAAATATTCCTTAAACTGATTCCTTAAACTGATAAATTGCTCATTAATGCAATAGTTTGTGTCATTGCATGGGAATCTTTAGTGAACCATAATTCTCTTAAAAGAATGCTGGCATGAAGTACATTATATCATAGAAATGTTCTAAGACCTCTCATTTTCTTATCTGTAGCCTCTTTGTGAAAGTGAATATGGACAATGCTGCAATGTCAGAGGGATTTGTCTCAGTGTATCAGAATGATAACTCTGTGAAAAGTTCTCCAGAAATTTACAGGGGACTCTATCCTGGGTTCTTTATACATTATTGACAGTCTGGTGTACCCTTGTGGGATTAATAAGGCACTCTTTGGTTTAAACCACAGCTCTTTTGGCAAATTACTTAATCTCCTTCAACCTTACTTTTCCCATATGTAAAATAAGGGTAATTATACTTATCTTTTAAAAAGGTAGTGTATTAAATTATAAAATATATTTAAAGTACAGCTAAGCACCTGAAATACTACAGCCTGCAATCTCTTATAATGCAATTCTGAAATTCAAAACCTCTGGAAACAGAAGCTTTTGCTTTGCTTCATTTTCAATTCCTCACTTAGTGGCAAAAATTTGGCTTGACCTGACCTACTTTTGGCAGCGACACCTGACCTCAGTGGATGTGTGGCTATTTATGGTCTATTAATCCCACTTAGTATGAATGCTCATATTTCTACTAGAAAAAATATTATATTTGATTTTAGGCTGCTGTCTACATCCCACCGGCAGTGTTATATAAAATGCAACATTTTTATGTATTATCATTCTGAAATCCAGGAGATTCTACAAAGGATTACTGGACTTTATAAGGTAGCCCTAACAATTATAGAACTAGCAAACAGACAACTAGGGTATCATTGTTTCTGTTTCTGGGTTCCTTGTTTCTGAGTTCCTGTTTTACATACCCTGTGGATGCAATGATTTGACAGGAGTGATAAAAACAGCCCGGAAGAGGGAGTTCAACAAAACAGTTTTGTGTACCATAAGTTTGAGTAAGTTCAGGAAGCCTACAAGAGAAGAGAGGAGAGAAGTTGCCTGGCCTAGAAGGGGAATAAAATAGTGAATATTTTATTTAATATTTTGTAGTTTGGGGCACCTGGGTGGGTCAGTAGGTTGAGCATCCATCTTCGACTCAGATAATGATCTCATGGTTCGTGAGTTCAAGCCCCATGTAGGGTTCTGTACTAACAGCCTGGAGCCTGCTTTGGATTTTGTGTCTCCCTCTTTCTCTCTGTCCCTCAAGCTTACTCTATTTCTCTTTCTCTCTCTCTCTCAAAAATAAATAAACATTTATAAATTAAATAATACTTTGGTAGCTTAATTCATTATTTTAAATATTTAGATATAATGGAAGATGAGCACTTATGTGTACTCTTGGCCAAGACTCTACAAATCTGTTAGAAGTAGATCTGAACAGTGACTAAATATGTTACCTTGCATCAGTTATGTAGTAAGTTACTGCTAAAACAGAGAATGTGAGTGTGATGTCAATGCTGTAAGACATTCCACTATTTGTTTTCCTTAATGCTGATCCCTGATGCCTATCAACTTAGATTAGAAGTGTTTAATGCCTTTAGAGAGCATACAATAAATATTTTTCATATGTAAATGTCTTTCAAGTAGATAATAATAATTAGCTTTTTTTTTTTTTCGAAATAATACCTGGAGCTGTTGCAGCCATTTTGACTATAAGCACACAAGCATAAGAGTGAAGTCAAACTGACAGTGGTACAGTAAAATAAAAAACAAAAACAAAAACAACCAGTTTTTTTTTTAAATGAAATCAATCACCTCAAACTGTTTACCATACAATCTTATTTATACCATTGTTAGTGGGTTACTATGAACTGAATTCATCCTACTTGATTCAAACAGAAAGTCCATTATTGACTAAATGTAGGGAACATACCAAACTTATGGGCTTTTTCCTTTGAAAATGTTCAAGCAAGGACTGGTGGACCATATTTTAGGATGCCTTAGAAGGGATTCATGCATTAGAGAAGACACTGACAAGAGCAACTCTAAGATCCATGGAATCAGAGAGCAGTGTTGTATTGTTATTTTGCTGTCATTATTTCTCTTTTTAGGTTTGTTTGTTTTTTTTTTTTTAAGATAATGGATATAAATATAATCTATATCTGGGTGAGGAATCTGTACTTAATTCCTCAAAGCAGCATTTCGGAAATTATCACTGATGGTGTAGAAAAGAAATGGTTCATTTTTTAAATGAGATAGTGCTTTTTAAATCAAATTAAAATGAATGTTTCTTTAAAATCATTGGCCTATATGAAGTCCATTCTAATCAAACTGAATAGATGAGTGTTCTTTTTTTCTTAAATTTTTAATGTTTATTTAAATTTAATAAAATATAAATAAACGAGTGGGGAAGGGGTGGAGAGGGAGGGAGAGAGAGGAATCCGAAGCAGACTCCATGTCAGCAGAGAGCCCCATGTGGGGCCTGAACTCACAAATTGTGATATCATGACCTGAGCCAAAATCAAGAGTTGGACGCTTAACTGACTGAGCCTTCCAGCCACCCTGAAAGATGAGTGTTCCATTTCATTAATTTCAAAACCTCAGCACCTATTCCAAGTCTGGGTACATGTGGACAGCCAATAAGTGTTTATTGAAGTGGTTTTTATTCCTGTTGTAACCCTACTTCAAGTACTCTGACAAGAAGTTATGTATGCTTCTTACTTTTAAATACTCAATTTCACTTACAATGATGCTCATGATATTAACATAATGTAATATTAATATGATCAAATTTTGATTATTGCTTTTACCTTTTGTCAAAGGTCATACTAGAAAATGCCATATGAAATTGATTACTACATTTACAGTAAAGATGTTGTTGAAGATACTGTTGACTGCAGTTGTTTCTTGCCATCTATTTAATAACTTCTGTAAATAAACCATTTTTAGAATTCAGGGTTAGGAAAATTCTTTCTCCCAGAGAACTGTTATCCTTCCTACTTTTCAATATTGCACATGATAGGTACTCTTTAACTGTTTGTGAATGAATAAAAGAACTAGATAACTGATCACTGCTCTTTGAAGAGATATCTATGTCAACTAACAGATAAAACTAAGACAATTATAAACTCTATATTAGTCTTTATTGCCATTGTATTTTTATTTGTGTTTCTTTTGATCTTGATTGTTTACTTATGTTTATATTTTGCTAACTACTTGTATGTCCTTATTGTTTCAATTTGTCTGAATATATTTTATAGAAAGAAAATAAGGCTGAAAATTGAAGTATATAAATAAACATGAATAAAAGCATTATTTTGTAATTTGTGATAATGGAGTTGTAGGCATTCTGACACATAATTATACACAAAATAACTTATGTTGAATTTAAGTTCAATATTGGGTGTCTTTTATTACATATTTATCATGATATTGTTCCTTTTGCCGAGGAAATTAACTTATAATTCCCAGAATTCAGAAAAGAAAATAATCAAAAGAATCCCACAAGAATCAGAGAAAATACATTTTTGTTATTAATTCTTAAATAACAATAACTAACATATTGTGAGTGCTTCTTATGCCCCAGTCAATAATCTAAATTATTTTATATATTAATTCATTTATAAGGTAAAAAATATTATTTTCATTTTCAGATGAAAAGAGTTAGGCCTACAAATGCTAAGTAGATTTCCTGAGATGTCAAAGCTAAAAAGTGTTGAAATTGGAATTCAAAATAAGTCAGTGTAAGACCAGAGTTTATAGGTGTTATCATATGGCCCCACATTGCTTCAAATGAGATGCTTTATTCATTCAAAAGATCCGTTGATACACAATTATGTTCCACATGTAAAAACAGGCATTAGCAACATATCACGGAACAATAAATCACAGCTGAAAAGTTAAGAAATTATTTACATTTTATAAATTTGTTATCACTGCTGGTCTATTGCCATGTCTATTCAAATGCAGTATAAATGATGAACAATAAAGTAATGTTCATTAGATGTGCAATTGAGATTTTCAGATATTAACTATGTGTTTGAGCACAGAATAGGCATAGGCACCCACCATATACAAGTTTAAAGAATACAGTTAACTTGTTTCACAAATAAAACTTTCCTTTTTTGGTATAATGATGAATATCAGGTTACATTTTTTTTTAATCACTCTGCTTTGTTGGTCTTGTGTAAGTGTGCTTGCTTTGATTGTTTATTTGTTTACCTATCATTAATATATTTTTATGCAATACTCCCCCCAATTACATGATAAGATATCAGAGGGCAGGGGCCCTTAATTTGAGACAAGGCTAATCCATGGCTCCAGTGGATGCTTGGATAGCAAGTTTAAATGTCACTTGTATAAACTGCAGAGGGTGAAAATGAAAAACTTTTGTTTTCAGACTGATGGCAACTGAGTGGTAATACAGATTTAACAGTTAATATAAAAAAACCAATTTCCCTTATAATGAAAACAGTAAGAGACTTAGAACTACAGTGACAGCTTTGAAATATCAGTTCCCTGAGATAAACTCTCAAATGATAAGCTTGCTTATTTTAAAAGGAACTTAGGGAGGGGTGGTCTTTTTTTTTCCTGCCAAATAGTCACATTATCTGAAAACTAATAGAAAGCAACCAGAGTACTAGCAGTAATGTTCAAAATGCTTAGTGAAACCAACCAAAACTCCATTTGGGTCATTAAAACATTAAGTAAGGATATATTTTCCCCACCAAGGTATTTGTAGGGAATTTAACTCACTAAATTTTATATTCTCAGCTGCTGTTAATTTATGGGATCTAATGTTGGCAAGACAGGAATGAGGCTGAAATTAGACCCTCCCACATCAATTTGAATAAGCTCAATGGCCATCTTGGCTTACCAAACAATATAGTCCTAATGATGTCTACAGGCTGGAAGATTGCATCCCACCTCATCTGGTGTCACATTTAGTAAATACATTACTGATTTAGTGGTGAGATAGAAACAGAAAGATGAATAGATCCAAATCATATATGCTTCCCATGACTTTTCTGCATTAACTCGTAATGATCTAGCAAAAAAAAAAAACAAAAACAAAAACAAAAAAAAAAAAAACATTGTAAATTTCTAAAGGCAATACGAGGAAATACCTAATATGGCCCAACCATTAGTGTATGTTTTCTTTTTTTTAAGTTTATTTATTTATTTTGTGAGAGAGATTGTGATCAGGGGAGAGGCAGAGAGAGAGGGAATCCCAAGCAGTCTCCACGCCCTCAGTGCAGAGCCCAAAGTGTGAGATCATGACCTGCGCCAATTCAGAAGCCAGACGTTTAGAAGCCAGACGTTTAACCGACTGAGCTACTGGGCATGCCTAGTGCATGCTTTCTACCATGTCGCATATAAGTGCACACCAGACAGTTCCATAGCACTCAGGATTGTCTCATAACTTTTATTCTCAAAAGCTGCCAATTTCCTCTTCAAAAAAACCCTGGGATACTCATCCATTTTGGAAAAAGTCCATAATTGACAGTCAGGTTGGAGAAATGTCATTCAGTTCCCTCTTCCTGACATTCTTCGGTACTAATTGCACTTCCTGAATATTAAATTGAGATTTCTTCCATATGAGAGCAATTACAGAACTTGTTAAAAACACACAAGTGGCTTGTAAAAGCAATGCACACATTAAAGACAACTTCCTAAAAGGACTTTGGAAAGGACTTTGGAAAGGTCTTCTGAAAACAACAGGCGATGAGTCAGTAATGAAAATGCACAGGATCTTTGATGATTATGCTGTTTGCTAGAGAATGGTATAAAGTAGAAGACAGAACAATGTCAGAGTGAACATTATTTACCGAAGTCTGAAAACAACTTCACTGTGACTATGAGGAAGTTATGCTTTCAGGTCCCATAACACAACATGATCGAAGGGCCTTAGGGTATTGAGGGAATAAAAAATGAAGCAGAGTAATTAACAAGTCTCCCTACCGGATGAGAAATTTTGTATTACTATTGCAAAAATTAAATTCACATCTACATATCTAAAGTATGTTTTAGCAAGAGGCAGAATTGAATACTTTATTCATTTCTTTATTCAACAAATACTGCCAACCTGTGATCATTCTATTCTATAGATTGGGAAACAATCAGTTGTTTAAAAAAAATTATAAATGTACTTTGAATTCAGACAGATCTCTGCTCTCGTCTTAGCTCTGCCACTTGCTAACAGTTGATCTTGGGCACATGCAGAAGATTGAATTATTGGCCCCGATACTTTACCCGTCTCTGTATACACCCCCTGTGCAGAGTAATATTTTTTACCGCTAGGGTAGGATATATCACTGTCCCACTGCTGCCAGGCTATGGCATGCAGCCTGCTTTTGCCAATGAGATATGAGCAACTATGAGACAAGCTAAGATTTGACAAGTGTTTTCGTGGCTGGGCTTGCCCTCTTGTACTTCTTGCATTATCATCAGAACATACTTCTGCTGCCCTCTGGTCAAAAGCAAACAATATGGAAGAAAACTGGATTTAGTGTGTGACTTAATCAAGCCCAACCTAGATCAATTGATTCCCAAGTAATTCCCAGGTGATTAGCAGACGCATGAAAGAAAAGAAGTCATTGTTTTAAGGCACAGGAAATTCTTAAGTTCATTATGTAGTAGTAGTAAGTGATAGGCAATGTAATTCAATCATTCTTCAGCTTGGTTTCCACATCTGTAAATTGACGTTTAAAAAAAAAGTATATAATGGGGTGCTTGGGTGGCTCAGTTGGTTAAGTGACTGACTCTGGATCTCAGCTCAGGTTTGTTAGATCAAGCCCCATGTAGGGCTCTGTACTGTGCACAGAGCTTGCTTGGGAATCTCTGTCTCGCTCTGCCGCTCTACCTGTAATGTAATGTAATTGTCTTTCTCTCTCTGACAAATTAAATAAATAAATAAATAAATAAATAAATAAATAAATAAATAAATGTAACATATAAGGTTGCTATGAGAACTATTGTTTTAATCACTTAAGTGCAAACATAAGAAATCAACTGCATTTCTATATATTAACAATAAACACATGAAACTGAAATTAAGAATTAAATACCATTTACAATTACTACCCCCCAAAAATAACACTCTTAGGTGTAAGTTTACCAAACATGTGCAAGATTTGTATGATGAAAACTATACATGCTGGTGACAGAAACCAAAGAATTTCTAAATAAATGGAGAGGTTAGGGCACCTGGGTGGCTTATTCTGTTAAGTATCTTACTCTTGATTTCAGCTCAGGTCATGATCTCACCTTTCATGAGATCGATCCCCAAGTTGGCCTCTGTGCTGACAGCACAAGGCTCTGCTTGGGATTCTTTTTCTCCCTCTCTCTCTGCTCCTCCCCGACTCACACACACTTCCCCTCTCTCAAAATAAATAAATAAATAGGCATATTGTATTCATGGATTGGAAAACTAAACATAATATAGATGTCAATGTCCCCAAATTAATACACATAAATAACATAATTCCTAACAAATTCTCTACAAGATTTTTTGTAGGTATAGGTAAGATAATTTTAAAATACAAATAAATGTATATATGTATATCTATATTTATATCTATATCTCTAGATATAAATATATAAAGAAATTGAAAGAGAGAGAAAAGCTAAAAATTTTCTAAAAGGAATAAAATTGGAGGAATCCGTCAACCCGATTTTGAAACATATTATATAGTTACAGCATTAAGATTGTTTGTGCAAAGATAGGTATAAAGATGAATTGAACAGAACAGAGAATCCAGAAATAGACCAACAATAATGTGCCCCACACAAATATGACAAAAGTGCAAAAGCAATAGTAGAAAGATACGTTTTTCAGAAAATGTTGTTGGAGCTATTTGGATGTCTATAAGCAGGAAAAAAAATGAACATTGACCTCAGTCTCAAGCTTTATACAAATATTAACTTAAAATAGACCATAGACTTCCTGATAGCATATAAAACTATTTTTTTTATTCTTTTCAAGTTTATTTACTTATTTTTGAGAGAGAGAGAGAAAGAGACAGAGAGCAGGGGAAGGGAAAAATGAAAGAAGAAGAGAGAAAGAGAATTCCAAGCTGGCTCTGCACTGTCAGCATGGAGCCCCTCATGGGCTTGAGCTCACGAATTGTGAGATCATGACTGGACCTGAAACCAAGAGTCAGGTACTTAATTGACTGAGCCACCCAGGCTCTCTTAATTTTTTTAAATAATAAAAGAAATCAGGATCTAAGACTAGAAAAATAATTCTTAGACTTGATACCAAAAGCATAATCCATATAAGAAAAAACTGATAAGTTGTACTTCATCAAAATTCAAATCTTTCGCTGTGAAAAAAATCTTGTTAAGAGGATGAAAAAGCAAGCTATATAGTCTGAGAAAATATTTTTAAACCACCTGTCTTTTAAGACCAAACTGTGATATCTCTATATATCTATCATTAATGGCTAAAATATAAAATAGTGGCAAGTCCAAATGATAGCAAGGACACAGAGAAACTATATCACCCACACATTGTTGTTGGGAATGTAAAATGGTACTGCCACTCTGGGAAATATTTTGGGAGTTTCTTTAAAAACTAAATATGCACACAACTCCTATCGAAATTAACACCAGCATTTTTTCCAGAGTTAGAACAAACAATCGTAAAATGTGCATGGAACCAAAAAAGACACTGAATAGCCAAAGCAATCCTGAAAAAGAAAACCAAAGGTGGAGACATCACAATTCTAGACCTCAAGCCATAGTACAAAGCTGTAGTCATCAAGACAGTATTGTACTGACACAAAAGCAGATACATAAATCAATGGAATGGAATAGGGAACCCAGAAATGGACCCATGAATATATGGCCAACTAATCTCTGACAAAGCAAGAAAGACTATCCAATGAAAAAAAGACAGTCTCTTCAGCAAATGGTGTTGGGAAAACTGGACAGCATCATGAAGAAGAATGAACCTGAACCACTTTCTTATATCATATACAAAAATAAACTCAAAATGGATGAAAGACCCAAAAGTAAGACCGTAAGCCATCAAAATCCTAGAGAAGAAAGGAGGCAACAATCTCTTTGACCTCAGCTGCAGGAACTTCTTACTTTACATGTCTCCAGAGGCAAGGGAAACAAAAGCAAAAATGAACTATTAGGACCTCGTCAAGATTAAAATTTCTGCAATACGAAGGAAACAATCAGCAAAACTAAAACGCAACCGACAGATGGGGAGGAAGATATTTACAAATGACATATTGGATAAAGTGTTAGTATCCATAATCTATAAAGAATTTATCAAAGTCAAGCCAAAAAACAAAGAATCTAGTGAAGTAATGGGCAAAAGACATGGACAGACGCTTTTCCAAAGGAGATATCCAGATGGCTAACAGACACATGAAAAAGTGCTCAACGTTACTCATCATCAGGGAAATACAAATAAAAACCACAATGAGATAACATCTCATGTCTGTCAGAATGGCTAAAATTACCAGCTCAGCAACGACAGATGTTGGTGAGGATGCGAAGAAAGAGGAACCCTTTTGACTGCTGGTGGCAATGTAAACTGGTGAAGCCATTCTGGAAAACAGTGTGGAGGTCTCTCAAAAAATTAAAAATGGAACTACCCTATGGCCCAGTAATTGCACTACCAGGTATTTATCCAAATATAGGAGGGCTGTTTCCAAGGAGCACATGCACCCCAATGTTTATAGCAGCACTATCAACAATAGCCAAAGAATGGAAAGAGCCCAAATGTCCAATGACTGATGAATGAATAAAGAAGGTGTCTGTATGTATATATATATATTACTCAACAATCAAAATAATGAAATCTTGTCATTTGCAACAACATGGATGGAACTAGAAAGCATTATGCTAAGTGAAATAAGTTAGTCAAAGAAAGACAAGTATCATATGATATCACTCAGATGAGGACTTTAAGATACAAAACAGATTAATATAAGGGAAGGGAAACAAAAATAATATACAAAAGAGAGAGAGATAAACCATAAGAGACTCTTAAATACAGAGAACAAATTGAAGGTTGCTGGAAGAGTGTTAGGTCAGGGGATGGGCTAAATGAGCAAGGAGCGTTAAAGAGGAAATTTGTTGGTATGAACACTGGGTGTTATATACAAGTGATGAATTATTAAATTCTATTCCTGAAATCTTTTTTACAAACAAAAACCACTGAAACATTAAAACATATACATGTATGTATGCATAAATGTATATATATATATATATATATATATATATATATATTTCAGCAATGGAGTTTTTAATCCATTTACACCAACATTAAAAAGGAAGGATTAAGGTTGGAGGCAAGATGGTAGAGAAGTAAGGAGCTCTGTACATTTCACCTGCACCCATCTCTCAAACAGAGAAGGCTTGAAGTCATAGGACACTGCACAACCGGAGATTGGGAAGACAAAGAGACAGAGTACACTGGGAAGGAAACCTCATAAGTGCGTGCCTATGAACTGGGGAAGATAAAAGCTGGACGGGACCCAGATATGGAGGGAGGGGAGGGAACCCAGCTCGCGTGCAGCTGTGGTGAGTGATAAACCAGCGAGTGGTGGCGAGCTACCACGAGTCCAGGGGAAAAGAAAGAAAAGCTGAGATTGCTCATAGAACCGTCCCCGGAAAAGAGAAAAAAACCTCGGCTTGGAAAAACAGTGTTTTTTTTAGCTCTGGCTGGGGTGCTGACTTTAAACTAGGTGCCCTGGTCCCAGAAGACACCAGGAAAATCTGAACTGCCATGCGCCTGGCACCATCCATGGCACATTCTCCAAGATACATCACATACTGTGACATAAAGCAGCCGTCAATAAATATAAAAGAATTGAGATCATACCATGAACACTGTCAGGTCATAAAGCTTTGAAACTTGAAATCAATCACAGGAAGAAGTCTGGAAAACCTCCAAAAACATGGAGGTGGAAGAACACCCTACTAAAGAATGAATGGGCCAATCAGGCAATTAGAGAAGAAATTAAAAAATATATGGAAACAAATGAAAATGAAAACACAACAATCCAAACTCTATGGGATGCAACAAAGGCAGTCCTAAGAGGAAATCACATTGCACTCCAGGCCTATTTAAAGAAATTAGAAAAAGCACAAGTGCAAAATCTAACAGCTCACCTCAAGGAACTAGAGGCAGAGCAACAAGAGTGCCCTAAACCCAGTAGAAGAAGAGAAAAAGTAAAAATCAGAGCAGAAATAAACAACATAGAGACCAAAGAAACAATTGAACAGATCAACGCAACCAAGAGTTGTTTTTTTGAAAAAATAAACAAAATTGACAAACCTCTAGCCAGGCTTATCAAAAAGAAAAGAGAGAACACCCATATAGACAAAATCATGAATGAAAATGGACTTATTACAACCAACCCCTCAGAAATACAAGCAATTATCAGGGAATACTATGAAAAATTATATGCCAACAAATTGGACAACTTAGAAGAAATGGACAAATTCCTAAACACACACTCACTACCAAAATTCACACGGGAAGAAATAGAAAACCTGAACAGACCCATAACGAGTGAAGAAATCGAATCAGTGATCAAAAATCTCCCAACAAATAAGAGCCCTGGACCTGATGGTTTCCCTGGGGAATTCTACCAGACATTTAAAACAGAATTAATCCCAATTCTTCTCAAGCTATTCCAAAAAATAGAAGTCGAAGGAAAACTCCCGGACTCATTTTATGAAGCCAGCATCACTCTGATTCCCAAGCCAGACAGAGATCCAACAAAAAAAGAGAACTATAGGCCAATATCCTTGATGAATACGGATGCAAAAATTCTCAACAAGATCCTTGCAAATCGAATCCAGCAGCATATCAAAAGAATCATCCACCAAGATCAAGTGGGATTCATTCCTGGGTTACAGGGCTGGTTCAACATTCGCAAATCAATCAATGTGATCCATCATATCAATAAAAGAAAAGATAAAAACCATATGATCCTGTCAATAGATGCAGAAAAAGCATTTGACAAAATACAGCATCCCTTCTTAATAAAGACTCTCGAGAAAGTTGGGATAGAAGGAACCTACTTAAACATCATCAAAGCCATCTATGAGAAGCCTTCAGCTAACATCATCCTCAACGGGGAAAAACTGAGAGCTTTCCCCCTGAGATCAGGAACACGACAGGGATGTCCACTCTCACCACTGTTGTTTAACATAGTGCTGGAAGTCCTAGCATCAGCCATCAGACAACAAAAGGAAATCAAAGGCATCAGAATTGGCAAAGAGGAAGTCAAACTTTCACTCTTCGCAGATGACATGATACTCTACATAGAAAACCCGACAGACTCCACCAGAAGCCTACTAGAACTGATCCAAGAATTCAGCCAAGTTGCAGGGTACAAAATCAACGTACAGAAATCGGTTGCATTTTTATACACCAATAATGAAGCAACAGAAAGAGAAATCAAGAAACTGATCCCATTCACAATTGCACAAAAAACCATAAAATACCTCGGAATAAACCTAACCAAGGATACAAGAGATCTGTATGATGAAAACTATAGAAAACTTATGAAGGAAATTGAAGAAGACACAAAGAAATGGAAAAACATTCCATGCTCATGGATAGGAAGAATAAATATAGTTAAGATGTCATTACTACCTAAAGCACTCTACACATTCAATGCAATTCCAATCAAAATTGCACCAGCATACTTCTCAAAACTAGAACAAACTATCCAAAAATTTGTATGGAACCACAAAAGACCCCGAATAGCCAAAGTAATACTGAAAAATAAAACCAAAACGGGAGGTATCACCATCCCAGACTTCAGCCTCTACTACAAAGCTGTCATCCTCAAGACAGTATGGTATTGGCACAAAAACAGACACATAGACCAATGGAACAGAATTGAGAACTCAGAAGTGGACCCAAAAGTATACAGCCAACTGATCTTTGACAAAGCAGGAAAGAATATCCAATGGAAAAAAGACAGCCTTTTTAACAGATGGTGTTGGGAGAACTGGACAGCAACATGCAGAAGAATGAAACTAGATCATTTTCTCACACCATGCACAAAAATCAACTCAAAATGGATAAAGGACCTGAACGTGAGACAGGAAACTATCAACACCCTAGAGGAGAAAGCAGGAAACAACCTCCTTGACCTCCACCGCAGCAACTTCTTACTTGACACATCCCCAAAAGCAAGGGAATCAAGAGCAAAAATAAACTGTTGGGACCTCATCAAGATTAAAAGCTTCTGCACAGCCAAGGAAACAACCCAGAAAATTAATAGGCAACCAACGGAATGGGAAAAGATAGTTGCAAATGACATATCAGATAAAGGGTTAATATCCAGAATCTATAAGGAACTCACCAAACTACACGCCCGAAAAACAAACAACCCAGTGAAGAAATGGGCAGAAGACATGAACAGACACTTCTCCAAAGAGGACATCCAGATGGCCAACAGACACATGAAACGATGCTCAGCATCCCTCCTCATCAGGGAAATACAAATCAAAACCACACTGAGATACCACCTCACGCCAGTCAGAGTGGCTAAAATGAGCAAATCAGAGAACTCTAGATGCTGGCGAGGATGTGGAGAAACGGGCACCCTCCTACACTGTTGGTGGGAATGTAAACTGGTACAGCCCCTCTGGAAAACAGTGTGGAGGTTCCTCAGGAAACTAACAATAGAACTCCCTTATGACCCAGCAATAGCACTGCTAGGAATTTACCCAAGGGATACAGAAATGCTGAGGCATAGGAGCACATGTACCCCAATGTTCATAGCAGCACTCTCAACAATAGCTAAAACATGGAAAGAGCCTAAGTGTCCATCAACAGACGAATGGATCAAGAAGATGTGGTTTATCTATACCATGGAATACTACATGGCAATGAGAAACAATGAAATCTGGCCATGTGTAGCAACATGGATGGGCCTTGAGAGTGTTATGCTGAGCGAAATAAGTCAGGCAGACAAGGACAAATATCATATGTTTGCATGTATAGGAGGATTAGGAGGAACTTAACGGAGGACCATGGGGGAGAAGAAGAGGGGAAATAGTGGGGGAGTGGGAGAGAGGCAAACCATGAGAAACTCTTGAATGCTGAGAACAAACTGAGGACTGATGGGTGTGGGAGTGTAGGGGGGAGATGGGCATGGAGGGAGGGCTCTTTGGGGATGAGCACTGGGTATTGTATGGAAACCAACTTGACAATAAACTGTAAAAAAGAAAAAAAAAGAAAAAGAAACGTTCTAAAGAAAAAAGGATTAATTTAAAAGTATTCATTTTTAAAAAATACTAAAATAAAAATCCATTATCTCTTTTAACAAATAAATAAAGGTAAGGAAAATGATTTTTACAAAAAGCTAAATATGCACTTAACATATGACCCAACAATTGCACTCTTGGTCATTGATTCCAGAGAAATAAAGACTTGTTTTCTTACAAAAATCTGTATACAAATATTTGTAACAACTTTATTCAAAATAGACTAGAAATAGAAAGAACCCAGATGTCCTTCCACAGGCAAATGGGTGAAAAATCTGTGGTACATCCATACCTCAACTACTAGGAAGGGTTACTGGTAACATGAAATTATCTGGATATGTCTCCAGAGAACTATGTCAATCCCCGTAGTTCTATACTATATGATTCCATTTAAGTAACATTCTTGAAACAACAAAATCACATGCGTGCAGAATGGATTACTGTTAGGGGAAGGGTTACTCAGGAAAGAAAGTTTTAGTAAAAGAGCACCATGAGGGATCTCTGTGGTAATGGCACTATTCTATACCTTGACTGCATCCATGACAATATCCTGATTGTGATATTATAAGACAGTCTTGTAAGATGTTATCATTGAGGAAAACTGAGTAAAGTGCATATGGGATCTCTCTGTACTATTTATTTATTTATTTATTTATTTATTATTTATTTATTTATTTGAGAGAGCATGAGTGATTGAGAGGTAGAGACAGAGGGAGAGAGACACAATCTGACAAGGGGTGGAGAGAAGAGAGAGAGAAGGAAAGACAGATCCTGAAGTGGGGCTTGAGTTCACCACAGACAGCACTCGAGTTCACCCAATATGGGGCTTGAACTCAAGAAGCGTGAGACCATTACCTGAGCCAAAGTCAGATGCTTAACCAACAGAGCCACTTACATGTCCCAACTCTCTGTATGATTTATTATAACTGTATGTAAGTCAACAGTTATCTCAGAATGAAAAATTTAATTAAATGTTTATTATGTTTTAATTTTTATTTATTTTTGAGAGAGACACAGAGCATAAGCCGGGGAGGGGCAGAGAAAGAGAGAGGGAGACACAGAGTCCAAGCAGGCTTCAGGCTGTCAGCACAGAGCCCCAGGCACCGTTTGAACTTAAAAACCACTAGATCATCACCTGAGCCAAAGATGGATGCTTACCCGACTGAGCAACCCAGGCACCCATAGTTAAATGTTTATTTAAAACTTGAGAGCAAGTGATACCTTTTAAGTTTTCTAAAAACCTTAGTAAATGTAATATAGCTACTTTTTTCTCAAAAATGTTTTCTCTTCTTCGATTTTAAATAGTTTGTCTAGGTGTTGAAAAATCTGAATTTTGTTTTGTTTTTTGTTTGTTTGTTTGTTTGTTTGTTTTTGTCAAAGAGAGATGCATCAGCTCACCAGGCTGCTGTTAGCCTAGTGGATGCACTATGCTGAAATCAAGATGTGCAGCCAGCTGCAAACTCCATGTTCCAAGGCTCTAATGTGCCACCCGCATTTCCTGGACTCATTTACAGCAGGTGTATTGCTTGTTTAGGCTCATTTCCAATCTGAAGGGTCACAGATCTGCATTCATTCCAGTGTTACACCAAGGACTCTAATACATTCAGGGTTTACAGAAGAGAAAGTTGTCATTTAAGACAAATTAGTGATTTTTTTTCTACTCCTGAAGGAATTGGAATTTAGATATAGTAAGAAACTGCCATTGTGTGAGTTATATTAAAGGATAGAAATCTCTTCTTAGCATATAGTAAGTACTCAGTTAGATTTCTTTCCCCTTAATGAATGGGATATCTTTAGGAAGTCCTTAAACAAGAACACATATCCCCACTGGACTGAGATGATTTATTATATCAGTTTCATCATCAAAATGAACTGATAGCATCCTTCCTAGAATTCTCAGATTAAAGTAAAATTAACAACTTCATTTTAGACTTGTACCTTTTCATTGCCCTTGAAAGAGTCTTGAGCGAAGAATCTACATAATTGATCACAGAGTCACAAATAAGTCCACAATCTTTTCTCCTCCTTCCTTTTTTTTTTTTTTGAGCATATTTTTTCATCCTTTTAGAATATGAATTCCAGGGATTTCATTTTACCGTAATCTAACCTAGATGATCTCTGACCAAGGACAAGGTAATCTAAGGCCCTACTATCACAATATAAAGCCCAAAAGTTAGTTCCTGTTGAGTCCATATGATGAATCAGTTTTCTCTAATTTTTCTAGATGTGAGGATTTGAACAAGCCATTTACTTTGGTGAGCCTCCCTTTCCTAAAGTGTAAAAATGGATTTTGGTGACTACCCCAGACATATTTTATTCACCATTTCATTGTCTGTTTTCCCAGACAGTGGCTCTTATTTCACCTACTTGTTCTGTGTGAGCTCCAATCAATTTCATGCAGGTGCACCAGACAGTGCCTTTCCAAATGCCCATAATGTCACTGTCTCATTTTCATCACAGAGTTTCCAACTTTTGTTGATCCTGCTCAGAGACCATACAAGTATAGTACAGAAGAAGCAGTATTGATAATAACAACCCTGGGAGAAATTCTGGCCAATGAGAAATAGAATACAATCGATAAAACTTTTTCTTTTCCCCATGGGCAGATAGTCCTAAGATATCATGTCACTCCTTGAAAACCTGTCACAATGGACTGAGGAATTAATTGTACCTGGTCACGTCAGGGCTTGATAATGCCACTCTTCCTATGGACTTAATTCACGGGTTTTTTTTCCTCTCACTTTCTGGGATTGCATTTCCTAATAAAATGGTAACATAGAATGTTGGTTCAGGCTCTGCTCTCTGAGGATCCCAGGTTAAAATGGTTAGAGGAGTAGTGATTAAAAAATCTGAGGATGAGAGTTTTGGAGAAAGACTCCTCATCAGTAGAATGGCAAAAATCCCCATCACTGGTGGTATCACAGTGACCTAGGCTTTCCCCTGAGGTTAGCTGGAAAAAGGGACATAGAAGGAATGTGCAGTGGATGTGCCATGTGAGCCATGTGAAAACAATGACATGTTTGAGGGTTTCTAGCAGGCTTTTTTCAAACTTTGTTTCAAGTTACCTTGAAAATACCAATTTTTTAAACTCTCTGGAAGTCATCTGCCAACGAAAGGCAAACTGGAAGACAGAAAGTCTTTGACTGCAAGTCATAAATGCACTTGTACTTTTAAAAATCCTCACATGCCACCCTTACTGACTTCAGACTAGCATTCAAAGTTGGGTATCAGCAGTCATAGCATTGGTGAGACAGTGGTGAGCATAGCTGCCTTCCAAAGTCAGGTATCAGCAAAACCCAAGTACTTAAATACAATTTTTGTTAACAAAAGAAATCACTCACACAGTGAATGAATTACACACACTAGCGTTTTGTACTTCCAGGGACTATAAGCAGATGTAGGAGTGTGTCTTGTGGGTTAGGAAATAGAGCTAGACTATACATGTTCAATGGAAAAATTTATTCACATGAGTCACTCCCCCATGACTTGGGCTTCAATGCTCTGGGCAGTGCATATCAAGGTGATTTTTTTTAACATTTTATTGAAGCACAGTTCTGAAGATGGTCAATAGTGATAAAAGACTTCTCAAAAATAATACTGAGAAAGTAGCCAGTATGTTCAGGGAAGGTGGCCGTGTTATGATGGATTTACTATATTAGACTTGAGAACCTGCCAGCTGTCTATGCTTCCTTGTTGGCCCAAAGACACTCTCATTACTAAAATAAAAGAGTAAATGTTATCTATTTGAAAATTTTGATATTGTCTGTTCTTTGTAGCACAACAATGAAAAAGCCTGCCTTGGAACTGGGCTCCTTGGTAACAATATGGATGATGGATACCAGAATGGTGGAAATCCAATGGCTGTATGTTATTTTCAGTGGAGACATGAACACAATTACCATAATGGGCAGCAAAGTTAAGTGGCAATGAGGGCTCCTTGATATACAGGGATCTGTGGCAATGAATAATAGCACATGGTACTCCTAAGAGTGAGAGAGAAATGGACAACAAACCCAGCTGTTGTTAGACTTGTGTAATAATACTAATCTTTTTTTTTTTTAAATGCTGATAAATAGAGGCTGGTGTCAGCTGACACAATGGAAACCCCAGATTATAGATCCAAGTTTTCCAGAAGCAGAATCCATTATGTAAGGTATTTTAGCTTATCCCCTCCAGTGGAAAAAATAAGTTATTGCCCCTCACACCATCTACCATGATGAAACAGAATTCCTTGGTGTTTTTTGTTTGTTCATTTGAATTTTAGAGGTACCATATACCATCCTTGGGAAATAGCTCTGATCCATTTTTGGGTGACATGGGAGTCAGGCTCAGAGAAAGTGAGAGTTCTGCAGCAGTATTAGGCTGTTCTACCACACAGGCCAGGTATCTTAGCCAAGCTAATGTTGCTAGACATGGTCTCTGTCAAGTCTTAGTAGAAGAGTCACAGTGAAGACACCCTAAGTCTCTGGAGCAAGGCTATATATTCTGATGCATGAAACAAAGTTATGTTTAAAAATGGGTCCTGGTATGCTATTGGTTCCTGGGTAAAGCTGATCGCCTGACCTTGGGACATCAAGTGTTGGTGAACTTGGGATGCCCACCATTGACTGAGTGATAACAGTTCCATTTTCTTAGTTGGGTTACTATAACAAAATATCATAGAGTGGGTGGCTTAAACAATATTCACTTATTTCTCACATTTTTGGAGTGAGGATGTCCAAAACCAAGGTGTTGGCAAATTCAGTTCCTAGTGAGAGAGCTCTCCTTTTGGCTTAGAAATGCCCACCTTCTTTCTGTTGCTTATGTGAACTTTCCTCAGTGCAGAGAGAGAGAGAGAGAGAGAGAGCTCTCCTGTCTTCTATCCTTCTCATAGTGGCACTAATCCATTCTGAAGTCACTCTCTCTTGACCTTTTCTAAACTTAATTACCTCCCAAAGGCCCATGTCCAAATACCATCACACTGGGTGTTAAAGTTGTCAACATATGAATTTGGAGAAAGAACAAATATTCAGTCCATACTAATCAGGCAGAGCCACAGTCCATAGCATGGAGGAAATGATTTATTTTTGATTAGGTTAAGCACTTTCAAAAACAGGAATAAATTACACGAAGTGTTTCAGAATCTCATGAAGTGTTTCAGAATCTTATGTTGCCTACCAGCACTGCGTCACTGCCTCTCTTCAGTTTACTGTTATAAACTTCTAGAGGGTTGACAAGAACTATCTATTGAAGAAGGGAAGAACTCACACTGGCTGTTGATGTGGGAGCAGACTCAAATAGACTGACAGTACATTCCAGTCCCACTTATGGGGATAGGAAGTGTGGTGAAGAGAAATCCTCCCAGTGGATAAAGCTGTGAAGAATACATTCAGTTATCTGCTTTATATATAGATAAAAGTGGCCTGAATTGTGTATACACATAAACTCTTGGGAATTAACACACAATTTGGTTGGTCACTCAGGGGCCTGGAAGGAACAGGATTCAGAGACTAGAAACAAGGAGGCTTGGAAAAGAGGTATCAAGACTGACCCACAGCAGTGAACCTAAAGTATGTATATTTGTGTATCTCAAGGCAATGCCCTTAAAAGAATGCCTAGGGTAGAAGAATTTCTTAACAACAAAAGGATAGGGTAATTCATCTTGTGGAAGTCAAGAAGTCTCTCATCTTGACCATTTCAGTGGTAATGCAATGGTCCCATGAATAGAGTGATCATTATGGTATGATTGGAGATTATATACAGGCTCAATAGCATGGTCTCCCTCTAGCCAAGATTAATGTAGCTCCTGCCATTGAGGAATAGCTAACCTTCCAGCAGCAGAGAACAGCAGTGAGCTCTCTATGTATCATTATTCTTCAAGAAGACCAGCCATCCACTTGACATTAGGGTGAATGGATTGGACCCTTACTGTTCTAAGGGGAAAATTCAGTTATTTCCCATACCAAAACTGACATATAGTCTGATTATAATATTTTTCCCCATTCCAGTATTGGCACAAGAACAAACTTTGCTTGTCTTCACAAGGTTGTTCCTCAAAATCAGTTCACCCTTTAACAGAGGTCAAGAGATGACAAAGACAAAGGTTTTAAAGGAAATTATCAATTCCATTTAGTTTTCTATTTCTACTATAACAAATACCACAATATTAGTAGCTTAAAACAATACCCATTTATTATTTCATAGTTTCTGTAGGCCAGACATCCAACAGGTTCTGCTGGACCTCTGCTTGGAACCTCACAAGGCCAAAGTTGAGGTTCTGCAGAACTAAGTTCTTTTCTCAACATCCTAGGGGAGAGTCCACTTCTTTGCTCATTCAGGTTGTGGGCACCATTTATTGTCCTGCAATTGTAGGCCAAAGACTACTTGTTTGTTCGCTGTTCACTAGGGAGGATTCTCAACCTCTAGAGGCACCTTACATTCACTGACCTGTACAGTTCCCGGTTCCCTCTATCTCAGAACCAGTAATTGTCAGTTGAGTCTTTATCATTCTTTGAAACTCTCCAGTTTCAGCCATTACATCTTTGATGGGCTCTTCTGCCTCCAACAAGCAACTGAAAAAAGGAGCCCAATTATGATCCAAGAGCATCTAGTGCTCTTTCACTGTTAAAGAAATTATATTAGGCCCACTCAAATAATCCAGGGTAATCCTCCTATCTTGAGGTCCTTAACTATAATTCCACTTGCAAAGTCACTTTTGTCTTGCAAAATAGCATACATATGCTTAAACACAGGAGACAAAAATCACAGAGCCTAAAATTCTGTCTACCACATGCACTGCATCATTCTATCATCCAAAATCTAGTATCTCATTTCATTCTTAAGAGAAATATTATACTCTAAAACAGGAGAAAAAGTCTTTTGCAATTGTAGGATCTTCCTGAAAGGAGGATTCCCCTCTCTTTAGTGACCTGGAGATTTTACACACTAAACAATGCACAATAGTAAAGTTGACAATCAGTATAAAAATCTTTCTTTCGTAAAAGAAAAAAAATATAAAAAAGGAAATAATGTACACATACATGCATTTTTAGTTGAATATATTATTACTGAGGATGGCAAAATTAAATTTCTGAAAAACAGTGTTCTGAAAACCCTTTGAGTACCTTTCAATATTTGAGTTCTCCCTGCATTCCACACCTCCCTTTCGAAGACCACTGAATGACATCTTTAAAACCATTCCACTTCCAAGTATTCTAGAGTTCTGCAATTCTGTCCCTGAATGAATGAAGCACTATTATTTTTCAAGGCAGTTGTTCAAACCAGGGGGGAAATAATCTGTCAAGCCAAATATTTTGAAGTGGGTAGATCTAAAGCCCTTGTTATATGGGAATCTTGTAGTTATAAATCACAACTGAAAAGGCTATCAGATGAAAACTATCAGTTGAATTCTCTGGTTAAGTAATGAAATCACTAAAATGACTAAAACTTTTATCACTGAATAGATGGTTAAATTGAGCTGATTAGATTTGAATGGAATTATATTAATCCACTGGTGGATTTTACATTTAATGTTATAACTGCACATTGTATTACATGTAGGCAAAGCCCATTTGAGCTTTTAAGATACAGAATATTTTTCCAGACAATCAAGTTGACTAAAAGAATTAGCTCTGGAGACACTGTTTGCTCCTGTTGTCTCTAACCTTGCCACATGGGCAAGCAAATACAAAATTCATGATATCAGGCATTATAAGGCTAGAAAGATAATGATTTATTGAGCCTATCATAAAACAAAGATGTGGCATTAACTATTTTCCCAAATCATAATAGTTACGTGTAATGTTTATTTATTTGTTTATTAGAATAGATACAGGTAGCACTGGGTGTTCTTCTTGGACCATAATTGGGCCCTTTTTTTCAGCTGCTTGTCCAACAGAGAAAGCTATGACATCTAGACCTGTACTGTCCAATAGGGAAGCTCTAGACACATATCTTATTAAACACCTGAATGATGGTTATTCTGAACTAAAATGATGTGCTATAAGTTTGAAGTGCACACTGGATTTCAAAAAGTTAGCTCAAATAAAATAAATGAAAATATTTCATTGTAAGCTTTCTACATTGATTATATAGTGAATAATAATTCTATCTATATTTGGGTACATAACATATTATTGAAATCAATTTCATCAGTTTATATATCTTAATTTGGTTAAAATTACATATGTGGTTCATATTATATTTCTCTAGTATGGTGCTAGTCTAGACCATATCCAGTCTCAAAAAGTCATTTAATCATGCTACTATTAAATGCTACTATTTAATGACTATTAAATGACTATTAAAAGTCATTAATCAGCCACATATGATGTGGCAGTCTAGCTTTATTAAAACTGTTCTGTCATCATAAAGTTTTTTCTCCTTCACCTCTAATGTCCCAAAGAATCACAGCCACGCTGGTCCATCCCCACAAGTCTAGTAGTTCAGAAGAGATTTCTAGTCTTTTCTTACCCTCCTTTTTTCCAACACTCACTTAGAGAATCAGGGGCCCAGTTATTATCAGCACAAAGCTTTCCTGGGGAGATAAATAAAGTTTAGCTATACTAGAAACCAAAATATTTCTGTGATCAGATATTCCTGACCTGTAAGAGGTTTTTGATCTTGATTTTTAATCACAGTACTTGCTCTTCATAAACAACCTGACACTTGCTCTCCTTTCTTTATTTCCCAAGGCAAGACAACTAGATATGATTAAAAATAATAATTACTACAGAACTGTCTATACATTCAGCACTAAGTTGAACTGAGTTCATTTTTGATTATCATCTGAGCTTCAGAATAACTGCTTCTTAGACAGGAGGTCAGCCTGGAGCCTTGGCGCTAGCCAGAAACATGTACAGTCATAGTTATGCCATGTACACCTGTGACCACTGGGCTACTGAGATCTGCCAAGCAAAGAGAAAAAAAAATACAGCCAAAATTATAGCCAGATTTCGTTCATTAATCTTTCTGGTAATCAGTCAAAATTAGTCTGTAAAAAAGAAATGAGTGGCAACACAATGTCAAATTAAAAGGATGTGAACTCAAATGAAAAGAGCTTCTGCACACAGTAGGGTACCTTAGGATTCCCGTTTGGTACAGAAATGTTACCAAGTAAAAAATTTCCCTAATTAAAAGAAAACCCCAGAAAACTACATGATGGAACAAGACACCTTCAATGACACCGGAATCTGTTGAATTGTATTAACACTGATCTATGTACATATGTCCATACATATATCACAGCAAGGCTGAAGTCAGAACCAGGCAAGCAGGACAACAGGCACATGCAAGAAAGATGAGGCAGAGTGATTATTTGTGAGGAAATAAGTGGGCAGGTAAGTAGGTATATGATACAAGCAGAAGGGAAAACAGGAATGTAATCGAATCTCCAGAACAAAAACAACCAGCCAATCGAACAAACCCAGAAATGTTATATAGAAGCTGACATAGCAGTTAAGGCTGGAATATTTCATCTAAACCTCCAAAGAAATTTTCAAGTAATTAAAACTGAAGGTGATGATAAAGCCAATTTCCAAATAGATATGAGGCACTGTTATGGAAGAATCTGAATAAAAAGGAAATTCTTGCAGGACAAGGTGAAGTGTTATCAGTCTGAAGAGAGAGATTGAAGGAACATGTGGATGAAACAGCAGGAGGGCCTAAGATGAGGTGATTCTGAGACTTGAAGCTTGAGTGACCTATCACCTGCAGGGGTGTCTCAGTGCCCCACGACTTCACAGCAGTTTTGAATTTTACTGGATCATGAAAGCATTTGGGATCTGGGGATGGTGTGGGGTTGGGGGTTGTATCTTAGCTTGCGTTTCTTTTCTCCTTTAGTTCAAAATATTTCAGGTGATCATGTACTTACTGACACCATTCCCTGAGATGATTTAGCTCAGGAAGGAAACCTGTCTAGGATTCTGCAATCTATGCAGCTCAGTGACTGGTTGAAGGTCATGAAGAAAACCAACAACGGGTAAACAGATCAGGCCAATATAAAGACAAAATAGAGAATAGAACCACCATTTAGAGATCGATCATAGTTCCTTCATAGATCCTTGGCTTAGGCTGAACAAAAATCAATAAAACATTTTCTTTTTCAAATTTGGCCCCTTCTTATGGAAGCAGATAATATTAAAGGAAAACATAAAAACTGAGCCATTGATATGACATTTTATGCTATAACTCAATATATGAAATACATAATAAAGCTAGTGAATCTTTAATGGTTATTTTTTTACAAGTTTTTACATTTAATTTTTTTAAATGTTATTTATTTTTATTATTTTTAAGGTTATCTTTTACATAATAAAGATATAGCTCAGATATTTTAAGAAAATAGGCTAAAGGCACACAATATAGTTAGTGCTTTGCAAACATTACTGTGCACCCGATTCACCTGGAAGTTTTTTTTTTTTTTTTAATATTTTTATTTATTTCTAGGAGAGAGAGAGCGCGCGTGATCAGGGGAGGGTCAGAGAGAGAGGGAGACACAGACTCTGAAACAGGCTCCAGGCTCTGAGCTGGCAGTCAGCACAGAGCCCGACGTAGGGCTCGAACCCACGAACTGCGAGATCATGACCTAAGAGAAAGTCGGACACTCAACCGACTAAGCCACCCAGGCGCCCCTCACCTGGAAGTTTTCTTAACACACAGGTCACTGGGCACATCCTCAGAAATGCTGATTCAGTAGCTCTGTGTGGGGCCCAAGGATGTGCATTTCTAGCAAGTTCCAGATGATGACAATGGTATTAGTCTAGGAGCCTGACTTTGAGAATTACTAATCTAGTCCCTGGGCCCATCAAGACTATGATCATGGCTCTGTATAAATGTATTTATTTCCATATTCTAAGAGAAATTTTTCATTTTTCCAGACGAGAAACAAGCATTACTTAATACTTAAGTACGTAAGTACTTAACCTAAGTAATGGTTGTTTGTGTCACTGGGAGACATTCCAGGTGAGCAATTTTTTTTTTTTACAAAACTCAAGATTTCCCCATGTCCAAGGGGACACTGAGAAGAATAATGCCTGTCAGTATCTTTCTGCGAGCTTTCTGCCTCTTCTCTTGGTGATACAACACTTACTATGCTCCTCTCCTGCAATTTCAGGACTGCCATTAGGATAATGTGGATTACACTTTGGCAAGCTCCTGTCTGGATATTACATTCAAATGTGTCACTAACAGGAAATAGAATCTGTTGTAAAAAATGATGGGAAATGCTGGCCAGAGTCTGTTGAAAATAGATATCTGACTTAGCCAGACACAAAGAAAGATAACCCTGAATGTAGATTAAGTCTGTGCAGTACACACAAATTCTTGATTCTGTCAGGTTCATTAAAGACAGTAAATCCAGAGAGTTGAAGCAGAACTGATTATGAACATTTACCTTCTATTGAATTCCATGGTGCCTGTGAATATTTACCCTTTGCTCTTTGTTAAGGCTTCAGGCAGAGAAATCTGGAAACTATTTTCCCGAATGTTACTCAGAAATATATGGTCAAAGTGTCCTAACACAAAATCTAGGCAGCTTTATTGTCATCCTTATCATTGAAAATACATGTGTCTACCTTCATGTGGTAGGATGGTAGGTGATATACAAAACAAGATGCATTCATAATCCATGCCCTTGAAGGCCTCTAAAGACAAAGACAAGCACTAATTTGCAGACAATAGCCTAATAGAACAGATTAAAATGACTTTTTTTTTTTTTTTGCACAGAATATAAATGGAAAGCAGCTGATTTTGTGAAGCAGTGAGTTGGAGGAGTTGATTTCTCCACTGGGTAGAGTTTGTTGATACTTGATTTATGTGTGATACACAAGTATGTACTCAAGTATGGTTTATCATCCACTGCTTCTTCTAACGAGCCTGCCTAGGTTCCTTGTCCTGGGGTGAAGGCATGAAAAAAAGGAGGGAAATGTTTATATATATATAAATATATTTTTATTTTTTTATTTATTTATTATTTTATATATAAATATAAATATAAAAAAAAATATATTTTTATTTATTTATTATTTTATATATATATTTTTATATATATAAATTTATGTATATATATATATATATATATAAAGGGCTTTATTATGAGAAATTGGCTCACAAGAATATAGAGGCTGAGAAGTGAGAAGTCACAGAGTCTGGTCTGCAAGCTGGAGATCCAGGAAAGTCAGTGGTGTGGTTCCAGTCTGAATTTGAAGGCCTGAGAACCAGGGGAGTTAATGGTGTAAATCCCAGTCTGGGAGCAGAAGACCAACGTACCAGCTCCAACAGGCAGCAGGCAGCAAATAAGGACAGATTCCTCCTCCCTCTTCCTTTTTTGTTCTTAAGGTCCTCAGCAGATTGGTTGACACCCATACAAATTAGGGAGGACAATCTACTTTACAGAGTCCACTGATTCAAATGTTAATCTCATCTAGATACACCCTCACAGACACTCCCAGAAATATTGTTTAATCTGGGCACTTCTTGTCCTAGTCAAGTTGACACAAAAAATTAACGATTACACCTGTTTAGATCTTGCTTCAATCTCCATATGCAAAATAGAGGAATCTATTCATAAATTTATGCTAATGTTTTTGGAAATCATTTCTCAAACAAAATACCTAGCATAGTTTTATTATATGCATGGAGTAGAGCTGTTATGAAATAGTCCTAAATAAATTTAGAAACAGAAATGTAAACTAAAGGGTACTTTGGAGTCATCAATTTCTAAGGCTTCACTTTGTAAGGCTGGAAAAAGAAAGTCCTGTGGCCAGAATCTGAGAAGCTAGTCAGTGAAGAAACTATAATAGATTTCCAGACACACACACCCCTGCCCTGCCAATTTTGCTTTCCATTCAAGGAACTAGATCAGCCACAATTAATCTGTATAAAGGCATAAATAGAGCAACTTCTATTTCTAAGGCAAGGACAATCAAGACACATTAGACAGAAAGTTCAATCTTCTTTACAATTAGAATTTGTAATGGTTTGTCCTCTAAACCAGCAGACATAACTGACGTAAGAGATAATAAGCTAAAACTACCACAGTCAAAATTTCTCAGGTTTTATTATTAAGAATATTCAAAGTATTTATTAATGATGCAAGTGTTTTTCAGACATGAAGGCATTTCTTACGGCAGTAGAAAATTCTGTTTGTTCCATCCCTGTCTTTTTTCTTGAAGCATTAGAGTTATTAAGTACAACATCTGCACAGAACAGGTTGTTTGCTTTTCAAATAACTTTAGCAGAAAGAGATATTTGATGAATTAGTAATGTGTTTGACCTTGAGAAACTGATAAAAATATCTGGTTCTTTGGTCCTTTGCTTTGATGCCTCAGTACCTTTTTAAAGCTGGATTTTACAAGCCCCTTAGCAAATTGGTTTTGCAACAGTGTTTTTCCTTGTATGTAATATATTACTTGGATGCTGAAAAACCTGCTGGAAAAGGAAAAAAATGAAGGTCTGAGTAACCGGTAGCCTCCGTGGTCATTATAGATGACCAATGAGAATTTCAGGGTCTTTTAATTGAAAACAAATTATGTAAATCCATTTACATGTGATGAAAATTTACAAAAATAACTCTAAAGATTGAAGAACCAGACATTTCAGCACAAATGAAAGTTAACTTATAAGACATTAAAAGATGTTCCTAGGTCTGTAACTTCTTGTTCTTTGTCCAGGATATTTATTTCCTAGACAATTACCTCTATGGGGAACACCCAAGGCTAAAGGGAACAATTTTACAGAATCTTAGTGTTATTCAGTCAGCACTGCTAGCTATTAAATAACAGGTGACAGGCTGTGATTTATATGCAGAAGTCACATGGTACAGTCACCCAACGGACACCCTGGCCCTCAGAAAGAAAAGGTGAAGATGGTATATCAATTACCGTAAAAGTAAAGCATTTTGCTTCTTAGTCCGAATGTGCTTATCTAGTAAGCAATAAAAAATATAATCCATGAGCTAATATACAAGATCACAAGTGTACACTCACTCTACACACACATAGCATTCTTCAGTCCTAACATCACTTTTTACTTGCTCATCACACATCTGAAAAAGAAAAGAAAAATCTCTGTGGCCTCTTCCTGCAGGAAACACTTGGCATTCCTAAGTGATGCTTATGGAAGTGAGCCACAAGGAACTTGGATCAAATGTGTTAATTTAATGGAAGGGTCTCAAAAGTTTATTCAAAGAATGAATTTGACTATTTTGAGGTGTTTTTTTTAAATTTGGTATTATTAGATTTGGCATTTGTTATTCTTTTAATCTTCTAGGAATGCTGGATATATTCCACGTTCTGTGCAAATTTTCAATTCATCAGTTCTGGGGGTATTATAAGTAATTACTGTGTAGATTAATTTTCTAACCAGATACTGCTCCTAACCAGGGAGCATTTGGAATTCTATAGGAGTGTTCTGGTGTTTGGAGGTGACACTGGAATTGGTAGAGTGAAGTTCAGGAACACAATTCATAGGACATTTCTGTGCAATGAATGGTTGCTTCCCAGCAGTGTCTAAAGTACCACTGTTGAGAATAATACCTGAGAAACCAACACTCTGAGGAAAGTAAAAGCAATTGACTCTGGCATCTCATCTCACTAATGGGCTCTTTTCTAATTATGGTGTGAGGGTTCATTCTACCCTATATCTGGGAACCTACTGTTTCAGGACAAAGTAGAAACAAACAAAGCAAAGCAAAGCAAAACAAAACAAAACAAAACAAAATGAACAAAGTCAATTAGTGATTAGTGAGCAGACTCCTAAAAGATATTGTTGGCCACCAGACATAGTCCATGGCACAGGGGTCAAAAAAACACCCCACCCCAAGCTTAGAGAGGAATTTCTAAAACTTACAGAATATTCACATGTATAGTTTCTGAGACTCTTCCCTTCAGTACACACTGCCTCTCCTTATATGATTTGACAAGGATAAGGAATGATAAAGAAGCATTATAATGAGAAATTGCACTCTTCATCTTTCGTCCTGAGAAGCTCCTCCTCTTTTGTGTAGTTAGCTCTTGCCACACAGGATGACTTCTAGTATCCATCCATACATATGGAATTAGTGTTAGGATGTTAATAGATGTTTTCTAGATGTTTTGTGATAATGCCATAACACATTCCCGATAAAAAAAAAAGAGTGAAGGGTAGCAGATTTTAAAGTTGCTGTTCAAGCTATTTTTCATCAATATGCAATAAATATTAGTGATTATTCATATACAAATCAACATGCACTAATTGCACCACTACCAAGGTCTGGCAGGTATAGCCCCTATTCCTTTCTCCTGCACTGTCTTTGAACTCTAGGTCCAGATGGTCAGGCCTTGGTGTGGACAAGTCTTTCATTTTCTTTTTCCTTTTCATCCAGGAGACTAGTTCCAGAAATTTTAGATGGAATTTACCAAGAAACTGAAATTATAGATTTCTGAGTCTGAGAAGCCAGATAGTGTTTCTTTTTTTTTTTTTATCCAATTTATTAGGCATGGAGAACATTGTTCATTTTCCCAGTATGTCTAAAGAAACACATACCTGAAACAATAATTGTGTGGCTTCAGGTTTAGAGCTCATGTTCTCTCAGTCTCTCAAATATAATTCATAGTGATTATGTTCTACCGTAAATAGCACAGCTCTTGTAATATGAAATCCTTGAGACTGTTCTTGTCTTTTGAATATTTCTTGGCTGCTTAATATTTGAATGAGACTGGTCCATCCAAAGTAAGTTCACTTTACCCAGTGATTCAATTCATCCTAATCTGTAGGCACCTCAATTCTGAAACTGCTACCTTAATCTTTAATATGTTTTGGTTTTACAGAAGAGTCATAGATTCACAACTTGGGGAGAAATGCATTTTAAAATAATTTTTTATAACAACCTTCTCAGCAAATTGCCACATTCGCTTCAAAATACATCTGTTAAAAAGACTTCAGCTTCCTATTTGATGCTATAACTGATGATAAAATCAGAACCATCTAGATAGTGCAATCTTCTGTCCTTTAAAAAAAAGTTTATTTATTTATTTTCAGGGACAAAGCTTGCACACACAAGCAGAGGAGGGGAAGAGAGAGAGATAAGGGAAGAGAATCCTAAGCAGGCTCCCTGCTGTTAGCACAGAGCCTGACCTGGAGCTCCACTTCGGGAACTATGAGATCACAAGCTGAGCCACAATCAAAAGTCAGATGCTTAACCCACTGAGCCGTCCAGGCACCCCAATGTCTATCCTTCTTGATGTCATAACCAAATTACTATAACCCTTTATAGAAAGGATATGTGGTCAATAAAACTTTAAATTAAGTTTCTTTTTCCTCTGAAATGCTTCCCATTTGCAGATGATAGATGGAATAGTGACATACATAATATGAAGTAAAACACAAATTCTGACCCTTTTGATATTAAAAGTAAACTAAAATACTTGGTGAAACTCTTCCACTGTTCCCTTGTGACAGTTCACACTGGGATATTTGAGTTTCCCAAGAATGCTGTCCTAGAACTGCCCCCCACACATTCTAGACCTGCTCTTACCTTTGATACCTTTGTTCTAATTTCAAATGTCTAACTTTTCACCAAAAGAGTAAGATTTTAGAAGCTCCGAAAGCGAAAACCAGTTTTGCAGACCACTGATAAGAGTCACAATGGACTCATCAATGCTGCAGAAAGAGTCCGCAAATCATAGAGTGACAGAACACAAAAACTTTTTTCTTACTCTTACTGTATATTCCAATGCGGGCCAATGGGTCTCTGCTCCCTGTACATGCAGATCAACACAGACTTCATCTCAACACAGGCTTCTCTCACGTGGGAAGGGGGAACAGAGCATGCATTGTTTCACAGGGTCACTTACATAGCCCATCTTAGAGGAGAAAGTAAACCATCTCTGGTATTTCCACTCATATTTCATTGGCCAAAATAAAACCTTAGCTAACTTCAAAGCGGGTTGACAAGTACAGGCTATAAGCATAGAACAAGAATGTCTGTGGAGAGCCCTAATTATTAACTCCCCACTGAATATTCTGCCTCCCAAATCTGGTACTTAGCAGCCTGGGGACTCAAGACACCAGATAGCATTTTCCTGGCTTCTGTTTCTGTCAAGTTCTATCACATGAGAGAATAATACTATCCATGAAATATATATTTTAAGACTCATTTACAGACAAAATATGAGTTTTAAGTATATTAGCCCAAAGAGTTAAGTGTTAAGTTTCTATATTGCTCAGGGTTCAACTTTCCATTAGTTCCCATTTATAGGCCTAGGGCAATAAGAAAGTATATTTAAAAATCTCTTCAAAACATTTTGGTACGTAGGAAAAAAAAGACCCCCTTTTCAGGTTCTCTTTATACTCTTTGAGAAATCGTTTCCATCAAACTCTTCATAATTATTCTCTGTGATCATGTAGTTGGCAATTTCTTCATGATGCCTTCCATCCCCACTTCCAAACTCAACTGGCACGGGTTTTCCTTATAATTTTGTACATTACCTACATTCACTGCAGTTCCCAAGTTCAGTGCTACTGGCCCTATTATCTGGCCCAAGTTGCCTCCTCCTCACTACTTCAACGTAGTGCCACTTCTTTTCTATGCTAAATTCTGCTTGTCTGAGAAAAAAGAAACTAATTGTTGTAGTTCCCGTGTGGAAGCTGCATCGATTGTTAGAAACTGCTCTCTTCGGCTCCAGGCTACAAGCACTGCACCCGGTCTTACGTGTTTGTTTGCCAATCTCACAGCAGGAATAGCTGTGGGGAGAAGAGGAAAGTGAAATAACAAGGAGATGGGATGTCAAACTCTTTTTTATACAAGATCTCCTAATAAGAGTATTACCTCATTGTCTGATGCTGAAGAATTTTAAAATGTGTCTGACCCACACCTTTGACAGCCTTGGACTATGGCCCTCTCTCTCAGTTAGTGTATCTCATTAATTTATTTCACAGAACGTCACCTCTTATCTTGGGCTGGGCCCTCAGCAATCACCTGTGGATTACTGCCACAGCCTTTCAACCATCTTAGTTTCCAGGTTGTTCCTCATCCAATGCATCCTGCTGACAATAATTAACTTGCTTAAATACCTGCGACAGAGTAATTATTGAGATGTTAATTTTACTTTATTCTTTCTATCACTGGATATGGGAAATAATTAGAGGTAGATTTTATGTCCAATTCCAAAAGCCTTCTGTGTTGAGCCTGGGCTGTTTAGGTTAGAGATAATTTCTGTGAAGTAGGGCCACAGATGGAAATTTGGAGCAATTCAGAGCACATTCCCCCATTCCAGTTTTTGTGAAATAAGCTAACTGAAGGGAGAGCTAAAGCTTAGGCTAAGGAAAGCAGGACTGGCTCAGTAATGAAGCAAGTATAGTTCCTTTCAGCAAGATGGTGGCTTGGCCAGGGTTAGCGGGGTTTTAGAGTGATATGGAACTAATGTCCCACTCTCACACAGTGCCCCAAATGTCAAAAGCAATCATGATAGAATAACCAAGGTGACAAAAAATGAAAAGATCATGCTGTTGGAGGCACAGAGAAAGTGCATGTCTTCATACTTGGAGAAAGGGGAAAGGTAGCAGGCTGCTTTGAAAGGACCACAGAGCATGTCAGGAGCCATCACTCTGTACTGAACACTAGAAGCCATCTTCCCATCTTACAATTTGTACATGACTCTTAGTAAGGCTCTCCCTGCCAAAAAAAATTTATAAATGTTACTGAGTTAGAATTTCCTGCCACCTCTGGTAGATAGAGGTCAAGTCTGACTTACCTGACTTAGAAGTAAAATTAGGTAAAGTTTTCCTCAGTTGGATGATGTACCCTAAATTCATAGGGTACATCACGTATGTATCATTCTCAGCATTACACTGTCCTACATGGAGACCTTCACAGGCTCAGAGTACTTGCTGTATTAAAGTACTGTTATGCCCAAATTATGAGTCCCAGAGACCTCCAAGGAGCCGGCACCGATGCAAATACAAAAGGGTCTTTATTACAAGCTCGAGCAGGGGCTCACCCGCCTACCGGTGTCGTGGCAGCAAGGTGAAGCCCCGAACAATAGCGAGCAGGGTTTTTATGGGGTAAGGGATGGGGGTGCTACAGTGCACACATTGTATGTATTGCATCATCACATAAGCACCAATCATAATTGTACACACCCATGGTAACAGCTTTGACCATTCAGTATCTGTGAGGTGTCCATTACTTTTGGTGGGACCCAATCATGACCTTTGAGAATCCCTTGAAAATGACCAATTATGAGGTGAGCTCAAAGGGCCCACGTGGGGTTCAGGCAAGCGGTGAGTGATTGGCTAGTTTGTACACAGTAACTACCTGCAGTTCCCAGCCCTGACTCAGACCACAGGAATGTTACACATTTCTTTTGATTGGCTGATCCGAGGGTGGTCCGAGGGTGGCTTCAGCTGAAGCTTTTCCTAGAACTGGGGCTATGTGCAGCCCGAGGTTGCTCTTAATGGAGGACTTAATTTTAGCTTCTTCAGTACAGCCTGTGAGTGTTCAGACTCCTCTATAGTTGGTTCCCAACTTAGCTACTAAAATCAATCTCCCCCTTCTTCCAAATATTTACTCTCTGCTCTAGTCTTCATCGCATGTTTACTTTAGCCCCATGACCACTATTTACTCATTCCTTGAACTCTGATAGTTCTTTATCCCCCTGCAACCCTAGCATAAAAAATAAACTTTATTTATACAGTCTAGAATTATTTGGGGGTACTTCATTAGAGTTAGTGTTCCTAATGAGATTAAAAGCTCCTTTGGGGGCAAGAACCATGTCTCATATTTCTGTTACCCTCCTAGTGTCTAACAAGGGGCTAAACACAAACTAAAGACTTGTTAATTGATCGCATTATCTGTAAATGCCTCTCCCAAGGGGTCGTGACTGGGTCAAGTATCTCATTCGGGAAGAAAGCATACCATTCAGGATAATAAACAAAAACAACATAAGTTATCATAGCGAGAACAACCAAAGATAGATGGTAGTTTCATCTGTAGAACACAGTTTAATTGGTTCAGCTCCTAAAAGTGCAAGTTGTGTGCCTGGGGGGGAGGGGGGGCGGGGGGGGGGGAAGGAAGGGTTGTTAATGCCTTTTCTGAGAAAAGGACTGAAACTCAATGAAAGGGACCAGATGTTCAAATTGCCTAACAGTAAGTCCAAAAGCATCAGGTCCTGAGCCTGTATTTGCTCTCGGCGCTACCTTAGTAATTACTGTCTCAAGGGAAGTAAGACTTAGGAATATAACTACAGGTATGATAGAAAGGAAAATACCAGAGAAAACTCTGATAAATTACTTGGTTATGTGTGTCCTTTGGAAAAAGACAATAAGTATGGAAGTCTCCTTTGCATTGCAAATGCTAAACCTGAGAATTACTATTGTCTACTGATGTCATTTTTGTGTCATAATACTAAGAACACTTATAGACTAGGAGACTACTAATATCTAGCTGTGTCTGCAGCTTGAATAATCACCTTTCAAATATACCCTAAAAAGCAAAACCAGAAACCTGACTCGGTATTTCCAAAGACAGAGTCTTTAAAATATGAAACCAAGTATCTTGCCATTGTCTTCATACTGTAATTCAATCTTTATTATAATGCAGGCAATAAAAATTAGTATTGCCTTTGAATCTGCTTTTTGCTATACCCACTATATCACAGCAGTTCTGTGAAAATGACGGGCTCTCCCAGGCCTTCCTTTTTTGCTAACCTTTCTTGTTATGAAAGGCATAAGACAAGAACAGTCATTGATTGGGGAATTGAAGCTCTCCCATAAAAGATGAGTATGTCGACAGAAATACCATCAGTTCCCCCGCATGCAGGTCAAATATTCCTTAATCTCACTTGTGTCGAGGGATTGCATGACCACCCTCAGACAAGGGCAGCCAATATTACCTGCACTGGGAACCAGACCTGTTGAAACGTGGGGAAAAGGGATAGACTGAACTAAAGAACAGCAGTGCCTCCCACAGACACGTGGAATCAGGTTTGGCTGATTTTCAAACACCAAACAAACTATATTTTCAATCTTACTGTCTGACATTTACCAGAGGGGAAAAGATACATCAGTAATGAAGCAAAAGGGCATGATGAGCTGGGTGTGTATTTTCCAATTACATTAAGAAATAAGCCTAGCAAAAATTGCACTTAGAATTCAAAATTAAAAATAAATAAGTATTTCACATTTGTCGGAGTATCCTTAACAATTTCAACAATTCTGAATGCATGCAACTGTGGTTGACATTTTTTTATGCCTTCTTTTAGCAATATTGCCCACTTGTTTCCACTGTTACGCCGCACATTATTTTAGGTTGGTGTGTAAACACTGACATCTGTGTCAGTCTCCTTCAACCATGTTATTGTCTTAATAACTACAGCTGTTGTCATGATCTACTGCTTAATATCTGCTAGACACAGTATTAGTACTGTACATGCATTCTATCACTTAATCCTTAATAAAAATTCTACACAATAAGTGTTTTCTCCATCATTTTATTAAGGTAAAGAAGTTCAGCAAGGAAGCATAGCACATTAGGTAGCAGAGCTAGTCTCTGGAGCACAAAATCAAATTTTTCTTTCTTTCAGCCTCCCTTTCAGACCCCAGAACAAATTCTGCCCCCCTCTGAGTACATGGTAAATATGGTGACTGCCTGAGTTTACTTTTTCTTTTAAGTTTATTTATTCTGAGAAAGAGAGAGTATGTGAGCAGGGGGGAGGGCAGAGAAAGAGGAAGGAGAGAATCCTAAGCAAGATCCATGCTGTCAGTGCAGAGGCCAATATGGGGCTTGATCTCTACTACTGTGAGATCATGACCTGAGCCAAAATCAAGAGTCAGACACTTCACTGACTGAGCCACCCATGCGCCCCTGAGTTTACTTTCATGCATGAATAAAACAACAGGTTGAAGTATCATTAATGAAACTGTGAATGTATAAGTAAGCTATCAGACCAGTCACTTTGCTGTAGAGTGACTGATACACACACACACACATTTGGACTATACATTTTGGTCTTAAGCACAGAGTCTGATTCCTGATCATGCTGAAAGACTTGAACTAGAATTTTTTTTCTTTTTCTTTTTTTCACAGTTGGAGTTGAATAGTCCCCTGTTCATGATACCCAAGAGGGAATATGCAACCAAAAGGGTAACAGATTCTGATCTAACATCTACAAATGTTTCTTGGTAATAAATAGATGCTTAATTTTCTAGCTTTGAAAGCTCAAAACAGTAACCCTCCTCTCAGGATTTCCTGGTCCTGGGGTGGTTGATGTGACAAAGAGTAGTGTAGGCAGTCAGGGCTGTGATTATGCTCTAATGAAAACTGCTATTTACAGTTGAAAGGCACCTTTATAGTCTGGCACAGATCCAAGAACTTAGACTTTCTTAATGCTGTTTCACATAAAAAAAAATAATAAACCTCTCCCAGCACCTGTATAAGGTGCTTAAAATGTCATTACCACCTGTAATTACATGGTGAATCCAATTACCACAGCTAAGGAATCAGATTGGTATGTACAATTTGTACATGTTGACCGTGTTGGCTATAAAATTGTAAGTGGAGAAGTACACGTAGTGGGAGATTGTGCGCATCTTGTATAAAGCTCTGAAGAGCAATTAGAATATAAAAAAGTAATGAGGAATAATAAGAATAAATGAGTTTCACTGAAGTAATGGCATTTTATAAGCTTTAGTTGAGACTTTCTTTGGCCTCAGAAAAGTAGGAAAAATTATCCTCAAATGAAAAAAACATATAATGTATTGGAATAAACAACAAAGAAATATAATAATTTTCTAATAGAGATGTATTATAGTTTTCATGTTCTCTGTGCAGACTTGACTTATGTTACATAATAAAATTGGAAAATCCTTCACATGCACTGAGAGGTTTCGAAGGAAAAACAGGCTGGTTGGACCTATGTGAATGTTGGAATCAGTGAAACAGAGCCTTCCAAATCCCCTGTGACATTCATCATAGCGATTACACGAGTTACACTAAATTATGATCTTTTTTCTTATAGATGGAGGAGTGATAAATGCAGAACTGTCTGCCAGCTTATTATATGGTCAGTAGCAGTGAAAGGAATGGAAAATGACAGGAATAAATAACATAATCTGATTAGTTAGTGGCACACAAAGACTTCCGGGACTCTGCCTTGTATAACAATTTCTGGTCTCCTGAGAGCCACCTTAGAAAGATTGACTATTGCCACAGATAAGTTCAATTGTGTGAAGGACAGAAAGCATCAGGTTTTAGATGTTAGTTGGGTTTGGTCTATACTGCTTGCCATATGAAGTCAATGGACTCCATGTCATTGCTCCTTGACATAAACTAAGTTACCATGCCACACTGGAAAAAATAGGCAGGCTTCCCAAATCAAATTATAACTTCTTTATGGATAAGGTTTGTGACTATAAGTTTCTTTTTAAAATATCTACAACTTTATAGGAAACACATGATACATGTTCTTTGCTGGATTTACATATATAAATATCTTTATTTATATATAAAAATATCTATATACACACACACATTCAATAAGAATATGAATAATTGTACATCTTGTCTCATGAAAAATTCCTGGTCCAGACATAGGAAATAATCTGTTTTCAAAATTAGAGTAAATGGTTGATATTGAGATTACACTGCCTAATTTAAATGCCAGTTGGCTTATTACGGTAAGCTTCTTAAAACCCTTGTTTGATACTCCCTGTGTATCCTTCACGTTGTCATGCTCTGGTAAGACTCTCTTCAAAACTCCTGTCCTCTCTTTTTCTGACACGGTTTTCCCCTGACATCAAGCCATTCTTTTCAGTCTTCTTTATCGACTTTGCTAGTCTCTCCTCTCTCCAAGACACCTCTGGCCAATTTCATGTACTTCTCTGGTCTTAACCTCATCAGTTCTTGGATATATGTCTCCAGCTGAGTCTTATTTCACACCAGAAAAATATAACTGTTTGCTAGGCAGATCCTCTTCATTTTCCAGAGCCAGGTGAAAAACAGCCTATTTAAACTAATTGTTTTTCTTTCCCAACCTATATCTTCTTTTTAATCTTGATTCTTAGCATTACCACTTATTAAAAACAGAAAGCCATACTCCATACTTTCACACCCTCTTCCCATCACCAAACCTAAATGTCTACAATCTGCTTTGCTTTATTCTCTAAGTCCCATTGTCATTGCCTGGGTTAAGGACTCTAGCATTTATTTCCCAGATTTCCTATGGTATCCTAAATAATCTTCCTCCTCCTAATGTTGGCTCACCATCTTAATTTATTCATCAGTATCCTGTAAATTTTATCATGTTAGTTTCCTATATAAAACCTTTAGGGGCTCTCCATGCCACTTTAGGCAAAAGCCAAACTTGTAAATATGGAAATATGGCTCAATGGTCCCTTCCCGACAATACTGCCCCCTAGCTCTCTCACTCCATAATCTTTTATTTCTCCATACATTACATTCTGCATTTTACCAACTAGGTTTATGGTTTATTTTTTTTTCAAGTGTCAAAAATCACATTTTATTTCTTATCTGCTTGGCAAACTTAATCTCCCACTTTCAAGATTCTAAATAAGTGTCATTTCTTCTCCGAAAATTTTTAAATGCCTACTGTCAAACCTAGATGTGTCTTCCTCTGTGCTTCCGTAGACCTCTCTGTAGATAACCTATTATGGAACTTAGCACACCATATTGAGATTATTTATTTATCAATGCACTGCAGGAGCCTTAAGGCAAGGGTCAGTTCTCACCTGATTCTTCATCTTGCTAATGTAGCATAGGATTCAAACAGGATGAGGCAGCACTATCACTACTTGTAGAACACGTAAATGCATGCTGGTTATTCCAAGTTGTTGTTGATTCCTAGGAAATCATTAGATGGTAAAGGTCTGCCCAATCCCTTTTTGCAGTTATGTCAGCTAAAAGCAGTGTATTGTTGTATATTTTCCCTTAGAAAGGAGAGAAAATGCAGTGCATGAAATGTCATGTTTTTTACTCACTCCCATTTTTCTGATTGCCTTCCCCTCATAAATATTTGAGAACTTCCTCCATATAATAGACATGGAGCTTCAAGTTGCACAGAAAGATCTATATGATATATATGAAATAATTTCTACACAAAAATGTAATGTTACACGTTAGTCATGATCAATATCATAAGAATATAACAACTTACGAGCTATAGAAGTTTGGAAAAAGAGACGCTGGGATTTACTCTGAGGAGGTCAGGGAAGTTTCCATACCAGTGGTAACACTGAAGTTGACCATTGATATCTCAATGGAGTTTCCTGAAATAGAGAATAAAAGAAATGTCTGGTAGGCAAGCCAATCATGAAGACCAAAGGAGGAAAGTGGGTACCAAAACGTATTAGTAAATCCACAATAATATACCTTCAATTGGGTATTTGTGAACTAAGGGAAATGTTGGACCCCAAGAATAGGAAAGACAAGAGGGCAAAGATGGCAAAGGCCTTCAATGTAGCCTAAAATTGAGTTTCTGAAAGCCTGGAATGTTATAACCAGGAAAATGACACCAGAAACGTATCTTTAAGAACCATTAACATACTAGTTGTTTATACTAAATTCTAAATGCAATTAGAATCAATTAAAAGCTATGTTAGTCAAGATTATAAAGTTAGAAATATCTACATTAAGCTGGTTTCTCAGGTGTGAAAGCAAATAAACTTAAATCTACTCAATATAGACGTAAAATTAGTTTAAAAGAAAAATACTTGCATAAGATTAAAAATTATGAGTAAGTTAAGTTCTTTCCTTGTATCTGTCACAGAGTAAGAATTAAATATATGGTAGCTCTCCAAAGTTTCTTTAAACTACAAATAGTGTAATTTCTACCGTGTCCTCTGGTCCTACATTTTTCTTGATAACCAATTAACTTACAAAATGGCATGCCTACGGCGAGCAAACACTTATCATCAGAGAGTGACTAACACAAAATTTTCTACAAATAAAACAGCCTTTAATTAGCATTTTTTGATTAAATATAACTTATTTGCTTTTAACCAATTTACCTCAATGGTGAAATTTTGTTCTTTTTGATTGTAGGTAACAGAAAAACATGGAGGATATCATCAATAGCTTGAAATTAGAGACTTGTGCCATATTACAGTTTTGTGACCTTGGATGAGCCACTTTCATCATGTCTGGTATATGCCATTTTCTCAACCAATGTTAGCAGCATTTCTCTTCCCCTATCTAAGGCTTTTAGTGTATACTGTGCGGAAAAACTTTAGCACTTGATAAGCATGTATGTCTAGAAGGAATAGAAATTCAATTCTGAAGCCTTTCATCGGGGTAACCACTCCATTGTCTACAACTGAAAAATCACCAAAAAGTCGTGAATGAATTTAAAGCTTCAAATTTCCCTTAGGGCATTGTTAAACATAGAAGAGGTTTGTCATATGTTAAACATAAGCAACAACGTATTTAAATTTCTTTTCCTGTAATCTCTTAACAAGGCAAAAGTTAATGTTGCATTTCTCAAGAATAGGAACTTTAAATTTCACAAGAGGATTAAAAGAATGAATACCTGTAAAAAAACTTACAATAGTGAGTGGCAATAGAAAACACTAGGGAAGGATTTGCTATTATCATCATCATTACTAATATAGAACAATTCATATTCCTAGATAAGCCTTAGAGAAATCATCTGTTATGTTGTGTTTACACATAGGTTAAAATGGTCTAGAAATAGGTTCTCAGTCAGATGCCAGGTTGTAAAAGCTACTATAAAGAGAGATGGTATTTTGCCACATTTGAGTTAAACTACCCTTAATCTAAGCTCTGGGCTTAAAAAAAATAAAAACCAGGTTTCTTGAGGTGAAATAAAAGTAAATATAGAGAAATTGCTTCATTGTCCTCATTGAAAAGCCAAAGGAAGCCAATCCAGAAAAAAAAAAAAAAATCAAACTTACACTACTGGTCATCCTCTGTTTTTTGCTCTCTTTGTTCTTCATATTTTATTTCCTTTCTCTCTAATGAAAGAGAAATTTTGAATTCTTGAATTCAGGAATTTCAGAAATTCTGATTTATATGGGCCATTTTGTGTTCCTTTAACGTTCATATGTTGGAATTCTAACACTCAGTACTTCAGAATGTGACTATTTAGAAATAGGACCTTGAAAGAGTTAATTAAGATTAAATGAAGTCACTGGAGTGGGTCCTAATCTAATATGACTTTTCTTTTTAAAAGAAGAGAAGATTAGGACACACACATTCAGAGGAAAGATAATGTGAAGACACTGAGAGAAGACAGACAACTACAAACTAAAGGGAGAGGTCTTAGGAGAAGTCGAGCTTGCTGGCACTTTAACTTTTGACCCCTAACCTCCAGAACTGTGAGAAAATAAATTTTTGATGTTTACGCCACCCAATCTGTGGTACTTTGTTATGGTGGCCCTAGCAAACTAATATACTGATCTAAGAATGTTTTGAATTAAGATATAAACTAGTTTTTATTTGAATAATTAAAGTCTCAGTAGAAATTAAATAAAAAAAAACTGTTAAGAGGTGTCAGAGCTATGTTGAGATAAAGTATAAACAACAATAGTCATAGTAGTTCTGTAGCAAATGTATGCATCAACAGACTCAGATAAGATCAGAGACAGTAAGTAGCTTGCCCAATGTCATACAGGTTGGGAATTGGAAAACACCAATTAAATGAATGTGTTTTAATTACAGAGTCCATCATGTTAACTAAGACAAATAGAAATGTTCTAATCAATTTGGAGTTTGGAATGAGTCATCGACTGTTAGAAAGGTGAAGTAAACACCTGAAAAAAATATTTCAAGATCCAAAAGAAAAAATAAAGGACAGGTGATTACAAGGACACAAAATAATGCAGACAGGTCATTTTTATACCAACTTATAAGACATAATGCTGATATACATCTTTGTATCATCTGAATTAAAGAATTAAAGAAATTAATTTAATTTAATTAAATTTTATGCAGTGTACATAGAACTTGGAAGAAAATCAAGTGACAGAAAAGAATTGCATGGACACCGAACACGAGACACAGAGAAACAAAACTTTAACTCATTGTTATGGTGACATGAAAACAAGGGAGTGACGTGGGCAATGTTGGAATAAGATTCTTGTGATTCTCATCATGCAGGTCCTAGGTGACAACCTGGCCAGAATCAAAAAGAGAGACAAAGTGGGGGGTGGGAGTTTTATAGGAATATATAAACTTGAGCATGTGTGTTAGAGACCTTCTGAACAATGCAGACTTATTGCTTTTGTTGATTGTGACCAAATCAGTGATGCTGTTCTCTACATGGGGGTCAAAAGCAGCCCTCCAAAATCATGGCAATGACAAAATGAGCAATTTAAATAGCAGCATCTTAGATCTCTATAGTCTCTGTCTTGAATCTTTTTATACAGGGACTAGGAGAGGTCTTTCCCAGACACTATTGTTTTCATGCAGCAATATGGAGTATGGTGGATGGAGCAGATGTAATCACGTGGCATCATCTGGGTATAATTCCAAATGGATTATATGAAATTCAGTAAGAATGCTTTCTATTCAGTCACATATGTAAGAGTAGTTTGTAGAAACTGAAGACGGAGAAAAAGTAAAGCTAATTAATTATAATACTTCTTATGGACAAAATAAATGTATTTGTGTGTATGTGTGTGTGCAAATAATATATATAAATTACTCATAATCCATATAAATCTATTTTGCAAATATTTAATAAAATCATTTTAAATGATCACACAGACAACTTTTTATTATTCAATGAATAAGTTTATTTCAGGGTTTTCTTTTTCCATTGAAGATTTTAAGTAACTTATTTTTAAATTTTGACTCCATTGTGTCCCTAAAATACTGTCTTTCTTTATAAATCCTGTTCGTGATGAACAGGAAAATGTATACCTAGAAATAAGTGTTCCTTCCTCATGGTACCAAATGCTATTGACCGTTATGAGAATTTGCCCGTCACTCTCCCTTTAGCCTTGAGCATCATTAATAACCTTTCAACACCCCATTTCTGTCCTACACTGCCTTTTATCTCCTAATCTCAAACACACAGCAAACATTCATTTTCCACAACGGCTTGGTGAAAGCAAGCGTTTTATCCACAGTATTATAAATGAGCAAGGTGAGCTGGAATGACTACCCAAGGGGACTCACAGAGAAGGGCAAAGTGCAGAACAAACCTCTATTGCCAAACACTAGCCTAGGTAAGACTACCATCCACAAGTTGTATTAAATTATGCTTTATATTAGCTTAAGACTTGGGGAGGCATCTTCAGTTTTTTTTTTTTCCTGAAGAAGCTTCTCTCTTCTCAATTCGTGTTGTCCAGTAAAGTTCTAAGTATTGGGTATATTTCAGTAAAGAAAATATACAAAATGTATGTGACTTCTAACTAGTGCCTATGTTCCTTTCTCAAACATTCCTTTTGTATGCCAGTATCCATGATTACAATATTCCTCTGGTAACATTTTCCCCTCCTGAGCACCAAGTACAATAGTTTTCTCAGTTATCAAGCAGTATGAGAGGTATCTGAAGTGGAAAACTGGGAGTCTATCCTTTTGGCTCATAAATTGTGTAAGGAATTTTGGACTTGACCTCAAAGCAGTGGAAAGCACATTGAAGGATTATATATAGGAGATCTCCAATATCAGGTTTAACTTTTTTTAATGTGTATTTAATTTTGAAGAGAGAGAGAGAGTGACAGAGAGTGAAGGGGAGAATAATTTTAGTGTTGGTGCCTCTAATACACATGTGGGACACTAAATTAAGTTATGGCAACCTAATGTGATTAGTGGCCCTGCATGGACTCAGAATACTCAGGATTCCCTTACAATTTTTGGTGGCAGTAAGAATGTTATAGTAGGATTAAGTTGAATGTATTCTACATGCCAATTCGTAAATTCCTACTCTCATGTTCACTCCTTAACATAGTTGAGGTATTTTTAGCTACTCAATCACACTTTTCAGCTAGCAAGCAGAAGGGTGAGCCCCATAATTTTCTAGAGAGTAGGTAAACCTTTTTTAAAAATGAATCCATTGGATACGTATGAAAACTATATCATTCTTGGTAAATGATGTAAGTTTAATTTCCCTATCTTGCTTTCATTCAAACTCCTCCAGATAACTCAACATTATGCTCAGCTTTCAGTATGTTCATGTTGCTACAAAAGTCCCCAACGTTTGCTATAAAATTCTACCAGGTAACATCCCCTTGAGGACTATTACAGACTTGAGGAAAAATATAATTTCCCTCAATCAGAGCTAGAACTTCTCATGCCTTATTTGCTCAAGGTTCTTCTATCTTTTTTCACAATGTGTGATAATTAGAAAAAGTAAATCTGAAGATTAGAAAAAAATTCTTAATGCAATTTAAAGCTGCACCTCTAAAGACTCTCTTATGAGTTCATCTATGGCTAAGAATTGAAAATATGACAGAAAGGAGATAGTGAAGACATTGTGAAAAAGATAGTGGGTTTTTTTTTGTTGTTTAAAATAGATAATTTGGATACGTGTGTGTGTGTGTGTGTGTGTGTTACTATGTCTTGTTTTTGTTTTATGGATGCTATGAGAATTGGTGTGGTTAAGCTATTGCTAACCTGTTAAAGATTTAAAGAATGAAGTCGTACCCTTGATAGAAGGAATGCATGGAATGACTGTCTCTAAGGGCTCATCGTAAAGCCCTACTGAGAACTAGGTGTATCATTAGAACAGAAATCACCCTCATTCTTTATTAGGAAATGAAATCTTATGCAGAGCATGTATGTTTACAACCTAGATATTAAACAGGAGGAAATTCCTGTGAGATGCCTGTTAAATGTGAGTAACCCATGACAGCTCTCTCCCTTTCCTGAAAATCAGAAAGTAGAATATTATGAGGCTCTCAACCCCTATTAATAACCCATCTGTGATGGCTTGTCAGCTAGGTTATAATTAACTTCTTAAATTCATTTTACTTCCCTCTTATTATTTTGCAAAGTGCTTATACTTGATGTCTACCATCTCTTATATGTTCCAAAGTAAACGAGTATTTCGGTTCATTAGCGGAGAGTGTTACAAGCAGAACAGTAGACCTAAGAGGCGACTATAATTGTTCATAGCAATGTCTCAACTAGGAAACACTCAAGGAAAGAGAAAATGTAGGCACTCATATATAAGCTGGGTTGGTGTGTACGTCCCCTGCTTATGAGGATATTTCTGTTCCCGGAGTAAAGATTGTCACTTCTGAGGTTTATATTATAAGAGTAGGTTACAGGAGCTTTTGTGTTCCACCTGGATTTGGTGCCTGTCATAAGTACCCAGAAAGCTTTCTGCCCTGATTGTCAGAGAAGGGCTCTTTGCTGAGCCGTAGTTGCCTAGTTAATTATTTTCTCAGAGTTGTGATCTAGGAACTCAGTTGGGTTTGCTTTCAATTTGCTCAATTTCAGAGAAACCACAATACCTACTGATTTCACTGTCATCTCCTGCATTGTTCTTTTCTGAAAGAGCTGGAGACTGAGCTCTAAAACAATAAAAAAGCATTGAACTTTTTATATTTCTGGTTGGTATGGGAAACTGCCTGTGATTGTTTTTGTTGTATCGTGTGTTGATATTGCTTAGCGTAAAGAATAAAGTCTAACTTCTAGAACTCTGGTCAGAAGGGGGAGAAAAAACAACAAAGTTGTCACAGAACTGTCATCTATCTGCTTTCCCGAAGTTCTCTCAGTATCTCAGAAGGGCCATTCTCACTTCTTGGGTTGGCAAACACCACTCCCTCCACTCCCTGCCCATCCTCCTTTCCTAGATGCCTTCTTCTCATCCTCCAAGTCCTTTTTTGTTGTTAGAAATGCTGAATTCTAGGACTTCTTACATCAGTTTTTAAGTTTATTTTTCACTTTGAGAGAGAGAGAGAAAGAGTTGGGGAAGAGCAGAGAGAGAGGGAGAGAGAGAATCCCAAACAGGCTCCGTGCTGTCAGGGCTCAAACTCATAACCTGAGCTGAAATCAAGAATCAGATGCTTTTAACCGACTGAGTCACCCAGGAGCCCCTCCAAGTTATGCTAACAGTCAAATTAGCCTGAAAATTACATGCATCATCATCTAATCCTCATAGCACCTCTTTTAATCTTCAAAAGTAGATCCTATTTGCATTAATTTCCCAGGGCTGCCATAGCAAATCATCACAAACGTGATGGCTTAAAGGAGCAGGAAATTGTTCTTTCACAGTTCTGGAGGTCAGAAGTCCAAAATCAAGGCATCAGCATGGCCACGGTTCCACAAAGCTCTAAAGGAGACTCTGTTCCTTGCCTATCCCAGCTCCTGACAGCCACCGGCATTCCTTGGCTTGTGCTACAGGCCCTCACATCGCATTCTCCTGTGTGTGTCTCCCCACACTCCCTCTGCTTCTCACAGTGACTGCAGATGGTAATCACAATGATAATCCAGGATGGGCTCTTCCTCTCAAGATCTTTCATTTGATCACATCTTTTTGCTGTAAAGGCAACATCCACTCTTTTACCATGTGAGGTAATATTTACAGGTTTGAGGGATTAAGACACAAACATATCTTTTGGGAGGCTACCACAAGCATGATTAATATGTCACTTGTAAAGATAAGCTAACTAAATATTAGAAAGCTGAGCTAACATGCCTGAGGCCACACAACTAGTAAAACGATAAACCTAGAACCAACATCGAATTCCAAGTCCAAGTCCTTAACTACTGGACATAATTTTCCCTCACCTCAAGGCTGATACAGATGCCCTTCTCAGTGTGCCCTATGCTTACTTATCCCAATTCTTACTCAATGAAGTGTGTGCCTGGTTATTGGTATGTCTATACCCTCAAGTCACGAGCCATGTCCCCACTGGTGTGCAGCAGCTCCCTGGAGCCCATCACAATGCATGGCATATACCAGTTATGCAGGAAACATCAGATCTACCTCTTCAATGTGACCAAGGGACCCTGAAAGAAATACTTTAAACATAACAACAGTCTTTTAAGTCATCTCCTTTCTGCTATTAACTTATATTTCATTTCACCACCTTATCCTTATATGGGTTTTTTAAGCTAATTTATTATGGGAGTAATATTAAAATGTAGCAATATAAAAAACATTAAAAATTAGATGATCTGTACATATTAATCTCTTTGATATTATTTTCTGAGAACAATTTAGATTACTGACTATGTAATCTTCTCTAGTCTTAAGATAAATATTTAATATTCTTTTAAATTCAATTTCTGTTGACTGCAATTGTTATACCTTCACTATAACAGATTCAGCTTGGTGCTTTCAAATAGAAAATAAAAACATGTTAAAAATGATAGATTTTAAAGACTTTATTTTGGTGACATCAAAAGTCTGCTTGTTAAAAAGATTTTATTATTATTTATATTCATATTTAATATCCATAGGATGAAGAGGAAGAAAAAACAGTCCCATTTTAATGGGACAAAATGAAGATGAGTTTCACCACTGATATCTGTTTGAAAGATTGGCCATTTAATTTAAATCATTTTGTCCTATGATCTGGAAATGGCATCCATATTTCCTAGACACAGCAAAACATGAAATGAATGAAAGTATGAGACAGTGGATAGTCCTGGAAAATACTCACACTCCATGCCTTACTTTTAGAAGACATACCTAAGTAACTAAGAAAATTCAGGAGAATAAACTCAATTTTTCAAATGAAAATAATAGTTATTTAAGAAAAGGGAATGTAAGAGCATGCCTGTATAAAAATGATTTATAACAAAGATTGGTAAGATTAAGGGGCACCTGGCTGGCTCAGTCAGTAGAGCATGAAACTCTTGATCTTGGGGGCATGAGTTTGAACCCCACGTTAAAGGTAGAGTGTTTTGTGTTTTTTTTAATATTTTTATTTATTTCTAGGAGAGAGAGAGAGAGACAGCGTGAGCAGGGGAGAGTCAGAGAGAGAGGGAGATACAGACTCTGAAATAGGCTCCAGGCTCTGAGCTGGCAGTCAGCACAGAGCCCGACGCGGGGCTCGAACTCACGAACCGCGAGATCATGACCTAAGCGAGAGTCGGACGCTCAACCGACTAAGCCACCCAGGCGCCCCAGGTAGAGTTTACTTAAAAAAGAAAAGAACAACATGGTATGAATTCTCAGACTGTAAAGAAAATAAACCAGGAAAAGGTCCACATGGCTATGCAAGAACATGTTTCAGACAGGATTTCCATCAACAATACACATTTTGTTCATACATCTTCCACAATACGACCATCCAAAACCCACATGTAAGATATATATTTTTTAATAGTCCTGCCTAGATCCCAACGTGTTCACAAAGTAAAAATGTTAACTATTTATCAAGTTGTATGATCTACTTGATGCAAAATAAGGATAATTCAGTATGTGCTCCTCCTCTCAAGATCTTTCATTTGATCACATATTTTTGCCATAAAGCTGACATCCACTCTTTTACCATGTAAGATAATATTCACAGATTTGGGGGATACTTTCAGTATTTTAAAAAATCAAACAAATTTCTCCAGTTTTGGTATATATGTTTATAATATTTGATAAGTAAAAAACCACTTGAGTGAGGGGTCAGATATTGCAAAAGACATTTTACTTAGAATCAAACACATTAAGTTCCCATCTTTGAATCAAGTCAGTTATGTAAATTGGAGGAAGTTCGTAATCTTTTTGTGCCTCATTATGCTAGAGTCATGAAAGTGGAGGAGGTGAGGTGGAGGAGGAGTGAGTGAGTGAGAGTGGAGGAGGATTCCAAGCTTATCTTGTCAACTACCAACCTAATGTCCGACCATCAATCCGGGTTCAAAAATCAAATGCCTTCCACAATTAAGCAAGGGACATAAATGTATAAAAGTGTGCAACTGCTTTGTGTAATAAATAAGAAGTGATGGAATCACTGACTAACTTAAATTTGCAACTTTGGCCTGATTGTCATTCAGTGTGACATGTGAAACATGGTTGGCCGAATAATTGCATTGCTCTATAATATTTTAATTGGTGGTTTTCCAGTCTCTCTACTGTGCACAAAGAAACAAAATACTCAAATTGTTTAACATCCAATACTTTTAAAACATCAATGAATACATGAAACAAAAGCAGAGAACTATCATTCAAGGTGGCTGAAATCTTTCAATAAACAAAAGTGTCACACTAAGTGGGCTTTAAGAGTACTTCTACATCCAAATGTCTATGTTTTTTCTAGACCAGTGCTATTCCGAGTGTGGCTGTTGGACAAGCAGCATAAGCATCACTGGGAATTTTAAAATAAATAAAAGAACCGAGGTCCCCCCACAAACCAGCTTAATCAGAAACTGCATTTTTAATGAGGTCCCTAGATAATCTGCATGTACTTTAAAATTTGAGGATTCTTGTATTGAAAGATGTAATACACAAATTAGACTCAACCTGCTGAGAAATAAAAGTCATCTGTTAGTATTTGCATAAAGAATTGAGAAGTAATGCTTTTTGTAGGATTTATGGAATCTTTGTTATTTTGAGATTTCAAAATTTTCTCACAGAGTCTTACCATTTTGGTGTGGATTAAACACATCCTTTCCAAAAATAAGGGAACAGACCACCTGACCTCTTAGTTTTGGTCCAGCCCTGAATTCTTGGGATCACATGTATTTTCTTGAAATTCAGCATTGTTTTAAATGACTGAATTCACAGAATTGGTTTCAATTTCTTCCTTTCCTTGAGGGATTGAATAAAGGTTGAAAGTTCAGCTTCCATTTATACATACAATTTAAGCTCAACACTCCATAAGACTATTGGTTTTAAGGAGAAATATTTTGCAAGCAATGTAGATAAAATTGAATATTCTTGGTAAATATAAATTTAGGCCATTGATGAGATGAGTGCTTTTTTATCCATTAGTCAGTTATAAGCCTAAAATAGCCATGCTAGCATACTTTCTCAATTCTGAATTTTTTAGGGTAATTTTGTGAATACAATTTTCCAGTTCTCGGCAGAGAAATCTTTTCAGGCAGTTCTGAAACACATTCTTTCAATATTAAGTACAAGATAAGTCTTAAATACTCCTTTTTAAAACTGAGCATATTACCTTATTTTAAATATTCACTGGGGAAGTACTCAATTCTAGATAAATAATGATCTCCTCAGTTAATTGCTCAGGACCAAATTTTCAAGTGTATTATTAAGTGTCATTAAACATTGTAGGCATGTTGTTTTCATCTGTGATTTGCATTCCCCAGAATAGTGGTTGAGGTTACCTGCCTAAGTGTCTTTTAAGTGAAAAAGGATGGCCCCATGAGCCCAGCTCTTCTTTCTTTTATAAGAATTCATATTAGGCGTAAGGGTAGGAAAAATGGGTGGAAGTGATCAAAAGGTACAAACTTCCAGTTATAAGTTCTGGAGATACAATGTACAGCATGATTCCTAAACCTAACAATATTCTGTTGCATATTTCAAAGTTGCTAAGAGAGTAGATCTTAAAAGTTCTCATCACAAGAAAAAAAATTGTAACTCTGTGAGAAGATGGTTGTGTTAACTAAATTTGTAATCATTTCACAATATGTGTGTATACATCAAATCACTATGCTGTATACCTTAAATTTATATAATGTTATATACCAATTATATCTCAATAAAGTTGGGGAAGAACAAAAAGGAATGTATCTTATTGCAAGTATGTTGATCATATTGGAAAGTGAGCTTCACCCATTTAATCAAACTGAGTGATAATGAATTACTAAATAAAAAGTAAATACAGTCAAGATATTCAACCATTATTTATATAAATGTAACTTTTAGAAAATTCTTCTAGGTAGTCAAACAGAGCAGTTGCATATGAATGCTAAACTCATTAGGAAATGTCTAGAAGCCAGCTGGAAAGATGGTATTTTGACCTTGTAGGTATATTAACCTTCTCTTCTCTTTTATCATCTGTTCATACCAGCAGTAAGAATACTGCTTATCACTCCCCAATTTTCCTTATATTAAAATTTCTTAATCAACAGTTTATTGGTCATTAAGGAAGAGATATAAAGAAAATTATTAATTTTGACAATTATAATGAAATTGTAGGCTGGCATTATCTCTTATGGAAAGACTGTTATTGTTCAGAAACTAATTTTGGAAAGAGACTTTAACTTTGGTCATTCTGAAGAGGAAACAGTTTTTGTTAAGCAAGAGTAAGACAATTTGATAGTGCAAGTCTCCTAAAGAATGCACAATTTATTTATCCATTCTTATTCAAAATATGAAGACAAGATAAAGCAAAATAGTCATATGTCTCCATCTAAACATAAGGTGGTGGGAAAATGCACACACACATACACAAATACTTTAGACTAAAAATTATGAGGATCCTGGTCATCTACCTACTTTTCTCTATGCAGGTGTCTGTCAGGTACTTCAATCAAGTGAGGAAGGAAAGGAGAGTGTGCCATGAGTGGCCATCCACACAAGGTGCATACACTAGAGTTGGCTATAATAATAATTGGCTTAGGGGCACCTAGGTGGCTCTGCTGGTTAAGCATCTGACTTTTGATTTTGGCTCAGACCATGGTCTGCTGGTTGGTGAGATCAAGCCCTGTATAGGGCTCTATGCTGACAGCACAGAACTTGCTTGGGATTCTCTCTCTCCCCTCTCTGTCTCTCTCTCTCTCAAAATAAATAAGTAAAAACTTAAAAACTTAAAAATAATAATAACAGTAATTTGGTTAAAGAAATTCATATGCTCCCTGTTTGCTGTGATGCCCATAATGAGCCGTTCAGCTATTTCTACTAGAAATGCTAGTTAATTTGAATTGATAATGGTGCTGTGGGACGAATTGTTTTCCCCAAAAGATAGTATGAAATCCCAATCCCCAGTACCTCAGAATGTGACCTTCTTTGGAGATAGGATATTGCTTCATTGCCTAGAGGTAATCAAGTTAAAATGAGAGCATTAAGCTGGACTCTAATGTGATACGACTGGTGATTTTAAAAAGGAGGAAGTTTGAACACTGAGACAGACACACATGTAAGGGAGAACACAATATGAAGATGAAGGCAGAGATTGTAGTGATGCATCTGTGAGCAGAGGAATGCCAAGGATTGCCAGCAAACCTTCAGAAGCTAGAAGAGAGGCAGGGATCCTATGGTCCCTTGTAATCCTCAGAAGAAAGCAATGCTTCTGGAACCCTGATTTCTAACATCATCTCCAGAACTATGAGACAATATAGTTTTCTGTTGTTTAAGCCCCTCAGTGTGTGGAACTTTGTTATGACAGCTCTAGGAATCTCATTCAGACAGACTGTGATTCTCATGACTGTATTACAGCATTAAGTCAGATCTCTTGGTAAACAGAAAAATAATAAATCATAAACTTGTGAGTAAGTGGTACTGTTTGAGGAACCAAGCATATATATGAAGATTTCTGAAACTGGCTAGTGATCAGTCTTGACCAAGGAGAGATGACTGTATTTGACTCAGAATGATTTGTTGTAGAACTCCCTAAAATCCATAAAATAGAGTGAACATAAACACTCTATTCTAGCGGACCTCTTGAAATGTATCATGACCCTTTTTTAATGTTACATAATATTGATAATTTTAAAGATTCAATATGTCCAATAGACCTTAACCAAGCCAGTGTAAGTCCTGCAAGCCTTTCTTATCTGTGGTATAAATTTTTAAAATTTATGAAAATGATACTACTTAGAGACAGTCCTTCAATATTACATTTACTAGGCTCTTCTTATGGATGAAATACAGTTGGTGGGCTAGATTATGCTGCAGTGAGAGACATCTTCCAAATCTAAATGGTATATCATACTAGGATGTCATTACTCCTCATGCAACATGCCCATCATAGGTCAAATGAGATACTAGCCCAGGTCTCCTCACTTCTAGACCAAGCCCCACACTGAAGCCATGATCTACATTTACCTTAAGAGAGGGGAATTGTCAAGAAAGTGTCCTCAGACAATTAAATGCTCTAGCCTGAAATTGATACCTGTCACATTTGTTCATAAGCAACTTGCCAGAAATAACCATTTGTCACCACCCAAATATGAGGGAGCGAAAAACCGCCACCCTACCCAATGCTTTGGGAAACAGCATTAGCAACTATCAAAATGATGTCATTTAATTTTTATGCATTTCTGAATTATAGAATTGTAACCCTCAGCCATGATTATATAGCTGGTAAGTGGCAGTTCTGGTCTTTGGACCCTGATCTGCTTACCTCAACAGCTTCTAACAAAGATGCTACAATGTATTTCTAAAGTTTTTTTTCCCTCCATATCTGAGCTTTCCTACAAAAATCTAATTAAAGTTGAAGTAGAAATAGAACAAAAATGAAACAAAAACTGGAAAATATGATATGTAAACTTGTGAAAAAATAAAATTCTACATTTATTAGTGGTTGACCACTTCCATGGACTCACTAGGTTTAATTTTCACAATATGGAAATTTTTATATTTGATATTTGATATGTACAATATATTTCATTCTTTTCCACTTCTACAAAAGGAAAAGTGCCTCTTTCCCCCTCTAAAATCACATCCTGTGACCCACAGTATTCCATGATGATGTGGCTTATTTCTGTAAAACAAATGACTCCCTGCAGTATTACTTTCAGATGAGATCATATCAGATCTCATAAGCTGAGGCAAGCAGGGGTTGTGCACAAATGAGATCTCTAAGGAAAATCTAAATACTGTAAGAAAATATTTTCAGGAACTCAATAAATAACATTTGGAGGTGATTAAATAACAAAACAAAAAGAATGCCTCACCCTTAGCAAGCTGTTAAAATTCAACATCACAGCACTTATAGTAAAGGAAATTAAATCCAAACCCTGGTTTATACAACCTTTGTGCTCATTTTCATTTGTGTAAGTTATGAAGGCTTTAGGACCGACCTAGATTTAAATATAACAATGGGACATCATTGCTTGGTTCACACTAATTTCTTTTTCCTTCAGTTTTCTTTCCCCTTTGTTTGCTGGGAAAGTACAGCAGTGTCCCCTTACCTGCAGGGGAAACATTCCAAGACTCTCAATGGATCCTGAAAATACAGATAGTACTGAACCCTATATATGCTATGTTTTTTTCCCCTATGCATACATAGCTGTGATGAAGTTTAATTTATAAATGAAACAGAGAAAGAGATTAGCAATAGCTAAGAATAAAATAGAACAGTTATACCAATACACTGTAATAAAAGGGATGTGAATATGGTCTCTTTCTCTCTCAAAATACCTTGTACTGTATTCACCCTTCTTCTTGTGAGGATGTAGATGATAAAATGCCCATGTGTTGATATGAGATGAGGTGAATGATATAGGTGCTGTGACATAATGTTAGGATACTACTGATTCAGTGATAAGAGGATCACCTGCTTCTGGACTGCAGTTGACCATTACTAACTGAAACTATGGAGAGCAAAACCACAGGAAAAGGTACTACTGTATGTCTCTTTCTCATTGTCTGCACACAAATGAATTAGGAACTAGTTTATATACAGATATCTAATTAACATGCACAATGCACCTACTATTGAACTATATAAATGCATCAATTAATAAAACAGTTTGTGAGGACAGTTTTATATCTTACAAAGGCATTTAGATTTGGTTTTTCTTTTGTAGTTGCCTAAACACAGAAATGGGAAATTGTAGTTCTCGATTTTCATGCTCCATATAAGAAGATCTTCATAAACTTACAATTGTTCAACAATGCAAATGACTTCCATGGATATTAGTGACCCCCATGATCTTAGACAGGTTTTAAACAGAGATTAAACACCTCCAGAGACTTACTGGTGAAGAGATCATGACATGGTGACTAGATGACATGTAAGTTGTTTCCATCTAAGATTCTATGATTTAGATAATAAATATGCAACCTAAATACTCAATAAACCCAATTCAACACTTCTGTGACTGAGCAGCTGGCCATCCAAGAAAAGACCTAATCTATTATAGGAAATTCTGTGAGCTAAAAGGGCAGACATGGTTCCCACATAAGGTGATGTCAGTTTCTTTAGCTCTAACAACACCTGGAAAAACACTGATGGTAGAAATGAGGTTTTGAATCTCTGAGTCCCCACACTAGAAGACAAAAAAGGGATCAAATTAAAGTGTGTAGAAGTTGGGGAGGAAAAAAGTCACATTAAATGAAAAAAAGCAGGAAGTGGAGAAAGCAGATTTCTGAAGTTGAGAAAAGGAACATCCAACTGTCAGGTTGTACCCTATTATCAGGCAAGGGCTTTCTGAAGAATAATGAATAAAAGATTAAAATCCCCTTTCAAAGACTGAGCTCATAGTAGCTCCCTAGGGAGGGGAGAAAGGGACTTAGCTATTATGATGGCAACTTTGAACATCTCAGGCACTTAGCTAGCACCCTCCTGGGCCTTAAACACCAAATCAAGTCCATTAAATACTTAAGTTTTTAAAGCTTCCTAAATTTTATTCTCTGAATGCATGGATTTTAGTGATGGCTTGACAAAGTTCAATAAATAGTTCCTAGGGGTACTCAGATATACAAAGTACATAAATGTATTGTTATTATTCACAATTTAAAGTACCTAAGTACCTCTAAAATAAGTTCATTTGCACTCTGGCATTTTAAAAGAGCTTGTTTTGAAAAAAGACATTTATATTATTTTAAGTCAAGAAGAAGGAGATTTATGAGAGCCATAAATCTAGGGAAAAAATATTCTAGTAAAGAACCAAAGAATATACCAGCATATCATTAATAAATTACATAGTGCCTTTCATTTCAAAGATAAAGTCCTCAGCACCAAGGACAGAATATGTATAGAAAGAGATCAATTTACACATTATTTTAATTGATCCACTTCCTCAACATTTATTAGTGTCAGTGGCACTGTGTAGGAAACAGAAGAAAACTTACCTGGTAAATCTACAGACCATGTACAGATAAAAGATAAAAATACCTCTGGTAAATCACTTCCTTTTTCTTCTCTCTCCCTCTTCCTCCCTAAATGACTAAGCTTTGATAACCAAAAAAAAAAAAAAAAAAAAAATGCTGGAAGGAAGGAATAAGTGGGTAGGATCCAATATGAGAATATTTTCACAGATGCTGTGCATTTCTCTGGATGGTGTGCAAGGACCTAGCAACTAAGATCCACAGCAGAGAGCTACACAGCCCCTACCTCTATTTTAGTCACTAAAATCCTGAAACCCTCACCACTGCCTAATATGCATCAGGCATATCTGCTTCTATGGTGTTCGTCGTCCCACTTTCTGACACACAAGCATTGGACCCAAGTGAGAAATCAAGCCCCCAAAGTCATCAGTCAGAAAGCTGGTTTCGAATGTACAACTTATTATTCATGACATCATCTAATAGATTAAGCAAAGTCATAATTGTCATGGCCAGTTTCTGTCCCTATAGGTCATTGCAACTACCTTTCCCACTACAGCTACAACTTGATATTTTATTCATATTCCCTCATAGATTTCTGATCATTCAAACTCTATTAGTATTTGGCAATCTCATAAGGATATTGAGAGATCAAAAAGATAATCAGATTGTATATTCTTTATATTGACACATAGGTACTGACTGTTTAGTAGTTTTGGTCTCTGAGGGATTCTTAACCCAATCCTTATGTTAAGTGGAGTGTAGCTCAGTCATAGTGAATTTGAATCTTAAAATAGGATTTAGAACACAGAAAAGCAATGGAAATAATTATTTTTGGATTTGTCTCATTCAACACTGAGTTATCTTCTTTCTTTTGTATCACCTTCCTGAGTTCACACACCTAACAACCAGGCAGGATCTGGGAGATTAAGAAATCCCCTTGGTACCCAATTGGAGCATATTCAAACAGAGACCCTATTGATTCTCCTGTTTCTAAGTCAGTTTGGGTGGCTAAAGCAAGTACCATATTAATTAAAATAAGGGGACTGCATCATATAGAAATGCACACTTGCATTTGCTGCTTCTAAGAAAAAAAGAGTGAGTTAAAACAATTCATCTATAGTCATTTATCTGGCAAGCATTTAACAATTGTTTAGTTCAGAATTTCTATACCATAGTTCAGTGAAGCTTGAAATCACAGTATTATTTCTCATTTTGCTCATATGTTATCTGTATGCTTGAATGTACTGCTAAATAGATTTGAATGTGAACTATCAGTACTAAGTAGAAAGTTTCTTTTGCATGATTAGAGCCTCTTTCATGTAAATATTCTGGGTTGTGCTAGAACACTTGATTATGTGTTTTAGATTATTGTGTCATACTGCTTTCTTTAGGTTTTTGAGAATTAAAGAGGGCTCTACAGTAACAATTTAGATAATGCCACAGGGAAATGCATTTTCACTGATAGTTTGTTACATTAATTAATGAATTAAAAATGACATGTGTTTTAACAAGCTTGAAATATTTCTCAGCAGGTAAGATTTCCTTTCAAAAAGGTCACATGTTGGATAAATTTTAACTTCAGATTATTAACATGCAGAGGTCTCACTCTTGTCTGTTCTTTAACAACATCAGTAGACAGGAAGTCACTAGAAAACTGCAGGAGCTCAAAGGCGCATGATTCTAATTTGGGATTATTATCTTTCTTTCTACTAATATAGGTATCATCCAATGTACACCTGGATTGGGGATAAGCCACTGAGGCATATTTAAAGACAAAGCAGCAAATCAAATAAGTTGGAAGAGCAAGCAGGAGTTATAGTTAAATACTGACCCACCTAATCCCAGCTGACCTACAGTAGACTGTGAGCTAAATAAGCAGTGAGCATTACTGTGGCAAAACTCACTGAAACAGTAGCTATACTGATGCCAGGGAAAGCCAGGCTGTTCTGGCTTTCTCTCTTACCTACCAAGAAGAGGATGTCATCTGCATCATTTGACGATGGCAAATATGAAGAATAATATGGACTGGAAGCTCAGCCTCTCAAGCATAGGAAATTTTTCCTGGACAAACTTGCAGATACAGGTAGGCCTAAAAAGATTGATTAACCAATTAACAGATCTTATCATTACAGTTTAATACAATTAGATTTCTATAATTCCAGTCTGAAACAAGCACCAACACATTACTTTTTAATATCATAATTCTAGTAAATCTGGCTGGGAAATACAGAGATACTGTTAGGCAGAAGGCTGTTGCTTAACAGCACATAGGCGCTTCATGTGTTTTTCTTAATCCGTGGGACACAAAAATGTCACCATGGATTCTTTGCCTTTAACTGTTTGGTGAGGGAATAAAACAGCTCTAGCTTTATACTTCTATTCCTCTTGAGTGCCTTTATTATTGTAATAAACCCTCAATGGTAAAGGAATCATAAATTAGTAATCCTCCTGTTAGAAAGAGAAGAAAGGTTATTGCCTGATTTGTTCGCTAGTATATACTAAGCATCTATAACAGTACCTATCACAATAATTAGTTGTGGCATTCATTATTTAATTAATTTTGTATTGGACATAGGGTCTATGTATTTAAGGAGACATCTTACTTTTTACATAGCCTACAACTTGGAATTTCGGGAAGGTATTAGCTATGTGATATTTTTGCAATGTAAGGATTGTTTGAATTTAATAAGATTATTTTTGCTTAACTTCCAATAATTTTATCGGGCACCTGTTCCCAAAGTACCCTCAGTTTACAGCACATCCCTCATGCCTCAGAACCTTGATGGGATTAGTTCCAGACACTGTATTGTCATTCATGGTCCTTCAGGACTTGTGGATGGATTACATGTAGTTGCAGGTGAAAGGAGTGCTATCTCTGCCTCTGGGTTCAACAGGAGCTTAGTAAGACTTTGTGTCTGTGTGGCTTAGAAGGCCTTCATCTCCCACAGGCTATTTTCTAGCCTGGTCTTCACATTTGTCATTGAGTTAAGGTCAATTTCCAAAGACTGGTCTGTACATCTCAGTGTTTCCATTATTTGAGAAATGAACCGTATGGCATTCTCCTCAAATTGCTTAATCAATCACTTCTCCATTCTCTCCTGGTCCTTTCATATCAAGTCACAAAACACCTGGATACTGGTCATATTCATGCAGACATCCTCAGTTTGGGGGGACCAAAGCTGGCAATATGGAAGTGAAGACTCTTCCTTCCTCACTGTGGTTCTTTTTCATTAAAAAATAGTTCCTTCAGAGCCTCAGTCGTCTCCATTTGAAACCTGTGAAGTTTTTGTAGCTTTCCTCAAAAAAGGTACAAAGCCACCTTGGCCCTGTACTTGACTCTGAAATTGCCAACAGCCACATATGTCTGTAAGATGATGTTAGCATTGTACAGATTTTGCAGCTATCTGATCTACAAGTCTTAGCCAGTCTAAAAATTATGTCCCAGTCCCCACTCTGAAATCCCTTTTTCTATTTTTTTAACTTATTTTTAGTTATTTCCCCTTCTATTTCTAGTTATCTGTCTCATTTGTTTTCCTAAGTCCAGAGAGAAGACTAGGTTGCTTTTCAGATATTCCAGTGATAGTATTTCTTGCTTTGGACCCCCCTCTGCTGTTCTGAGCAGCTTCTCAGTCTACTATACTCTCCCCACAACAGAATCTGGTAGACTGGAGGGCCCAAGATCCCAGTCTCAGCATAGAATCTGGCCATGAAGCTGTAGCAAGGGATCAGGACTGAGCTCAGCAACCAGTAACTGGTGAGGAAGGTGATTGAATGTGTAGAGAAACTCACCAAAAGGAAGGAAAAAGGCAAGTGGCATGCTATCTTAGGCCACAGAGTGTTTAATCAGAAGTATGTTGCAATAAGGTCTATTGCAACAAAGACAGTAAGATAAATGTTTATAAAGAAATACATACATATGTATTATGTTTATATTCATACACACATTGAACTTAAATTACTTATATAAACTCTTTAAAACATCAACAGAATCAAATAAAAAATCTTAAGGTATGAATACAATTGCTTCATCAATTATATGTTACACAAATGTTAGTTAATATTTTATAGTCTCTTCCACATTCTCAAAAGCTGTTGTTTTCCCTTTCTACTGCAGTGCTGAGAACAGAAAGGATATGGGCTTTGGAGTGAGATGATCTAGTAAATAGTAGCACCAAAGGATAATCACATCTGTAAAATGAAATCATGTGTCATGTAAAGGTATGCAAATAAGAAAAAAATATAAAGTGCCTGAAAATTAGTAAATTCTGGAAAATTGTACTATCATTATTTTATTTATTTAACAAGTATTTTAATATATTTTGTAGAATAAATTTGAATGTGTTTAAGGATTTTTTTAAAAAGATAACTCAAATATTTGACATTACAAAGTATTAGTTTTTAGATGCTCTGATATTCTGTCTTTCATCCTACACTCACCAGATTGCTAGTTTCCGTTTTTATGCACATCATTTTTACAAAACTATGCAGTTGTCTTTTTATCTAGGTACATGGAGATAAGCAGCCTTTGATACAAACACTTATCTAACTTAATAATGAGGTGATCTTTTAAATTTATCTTTAATGGCTATTTATTTTTGAGAGCAAGAGACAGAGTGTGAGCAGGGGAGGGGCATAGAGAGAGGGAGACACAGAATCTGAAACAGGCTCCAGGCTCTGGGCTGTCAACACAAAGCCCAAGGCGGGGCTTGTACCCATGAACAGTGAGATCATGACCTGAGCTGAAGTTGGATGCTTAACCTACTGAGCCACCACAAGGTGCCCAATGGTCATGTGATCTTAATGATTATGTGAATAGCAATGTGTAACTTCCCAAAATCTCTAATATCTAATATGCCACTTGAATCACACAACAGCTTCATGTAACAGGCAGATCTACTATTTCACAGGGAAAAATTATTGAGACGTCAAGGAGTTAACCACCTTGACAAAGGTCACACATTGTTATGTACAGAAACTAGAATAAAAAGCAAGTGTCCCACTGCTAGTGCCCTGCTGTCTTCTGGAAGTGTTCCAACAACTGAGAGTAGATTTTTTTTTTCTTAAAAAACATTAAAAAAATCAAAAGCAGATTACCAAATCCCATCTTTTGGGAAATTAATCCAAAGTTTTATAGTTTGTTCGAATATTTTCTAGGGCATTCCTGAGAAAAGGTTCTCACTTAAATACAATTAGACGTAGCTGAATGCTGAACATTCATTCACTTTCTCTCAAAATACATCTTTCCATTGTGAACAAGTATGATGATCAGAGAATGGGTTTCTTATAAATAACTAAAATGAGCTTCTGGATCAGGTATTTTTAAATCAAAAAACTCTATTGTTTTTGTTAGTATCCCAGTGAGATTCCTGGGTTTATTTTTCTTCTATCCTAAAATTTGTATGGAACCACAAAAGACCCCGAATAGTCAAAGTAATATTAAAGAAGAAAACCAAAAAGAGATGTATCACCATTCATTAAAGTTTTTAAATCTATATATAGAGTCTCTGAACCATGAACTACATTATTTTAACTAATCCCTTGATTTCACTTATTCACCTATTCAATATCTACTGAACTTAGCATCTTAAGTTTATTATATATTTACTTATACTATCCATTTTTCTAAGTGCTAAAACTAGATGGAAGAACTACCTTGTCTTACACTTTACAGTTATACTCATGATTTGGTTGTAATACAGGTGACCTGAAAAATGTTAACACTAGTACTTTCACTTCATATTCACTCAATAAATTATTTTTGTTTCTATGGCAATAGTCCTATGGCAGAAGAATTGATAGAATTAATAAAATTTCCCCAAAATCAACTCTCATTTTCAAGATATAGTTTGTGTTTATCATTATGCAAAATATCTCAAATCTACTTAATCATCTTTCAGTGAAAATTGTTGCTACCATAACTACCATAGAGTAGAAATATTCTCAAACCTCTTCCTTATAGTTAAGATCCAAAGCTATGTCTTCCTATTACTTGTCATGTCTTAGGGGAATAAGTATCCTAAATGATCAATATACATATCAATAGGCTATTATTTGTATGTTTTGGCTCTTACTAGCAGCAACAATTATAGATTTTCCAGACTGTCCTCAAAACTGTCTTTAATGGGATTTTTTAAAAGTCAGATTTTATTCTGATTTCCAGCTGTTATCTCTTCATTCTGCATAATTTCTATAAAATATTCAGATCTCTGTCTTATTCAGTTCATTCCAAATACAAATAGCATTTCAACACTTTCACTAGGGGAAATGTATATACGACATATATAATATATGTAAATCATATATAATATATATAAATCATATGTATAATATACATAAATCATATATAGTATATAAATCGTATTAACATACATAAATCACATATATAATATATAAATCATATATGTAATATGCATATATATGATGAGCATATGTAATATATAATATATATATGTATATAGAGAGAGAGAGAGAAGGTTTAACACACAATTAAATGTTCTCTCAAGAATAGACATCAGACAATTAATGACCTGGTAAAGTGCTTTCAAAGCAAACCATAATGGTAGTCATTCTTTACACATTTCCGTATTGAAGAGTATAATATAAAGACAAAACTGAAAACTATCATACAGGCAGCAGAATGATTATCTTGTAATCATTTATGTGACTTGTAGTACTGTGAGTTTTCTATAATGCTAAAGCAGCAGTATATTTTGTTTTAAATGTATTTGATAGTTTTCAAGGAAATAAAGTCAATCCTATCTACTCAACCAAAGAAGATACTTTTATTCTGAAAAATCTCTGGAGCCCTGGAGAACAACATTGTGCGGAATTTAGAACACGAGATATGCCTGTGAGAGATATTTCTGGAGATTTTGAGATAAATAAAGATGAACCATGGGGAATTTTCCAGCTCCCGTGAGAAATTCCATAGTCTCAAGCATTCATATGTCTGAAGGTAAATCCTTCTCAGTCTCATTACCCTCTAAAAATACAGACAAGGAGTATGAAACAAAGTGTGCACTATCAGGAAAGTTATTTCATGGATAGAAAATGATAGTTTTATTTTTTTTTCTCCAAATACTCCTAAATCCAAAGCCTTCTAATACATATGGCCAGAAAAAGAAAGGCACTTCCCTCATTTCAAAATACACTACCACCAAGTTAGGTTGATCTTAGCAGAAAATGGAGGGTCCTAAAAGGAAGTATTTACTCTCCTTTGTTTTAGAAAGACATGTTGTCTGGATGCCTACAAAGATGCATATGCAATGAGTATGTAGGTTAAGGGATAGGAAAAACGATCCTCACAAGAGAAAGCTGTTCGCTCAATCTCTAAGCTGCTGCCCTTATACAAGTAATCATAGGCCTTATTTAATTGGGATTGATGTGGCTTTTTATGTGTTTGGTAGTGTTAGCGTCTGTGTGTGGTCAACAGCAAACATTAAGCAAAGGGGCAGAAATAATTTTCAGATTCCTTAATGACAAAAGCTATGTCTTATTCTTCTTTGAATTAATTTAATGAATATTAATTGGGCACATGCTAAGAGCCAGATATAGTTTTGGGTTCCAGAAATTTAGTGGAATACAAAATAGACAAATTTTTGTTCTCAAGAATATTGGAGAACATCATGAAGATGATTCTAATAAAAATAAGCAAATAAAAAATAATTCCAGATTGTGATAATTACTATGAAGGACATTAAGTAGGATCATATAATAAGAATCTTTATGGTTGGGGAAGGTGGCAGTATGTAGGACGATCAGGGAGAGACTGAGCTGGCAGCCACAAGAGCAAATGAAGAAAAGATATGGAGATTCCAGTGCCCTACTTGAAAAGATGTTCAAATGGTCAAGGGGTTGAAGGAGGCCTAGTGGGGCTGGAGCAGAGGAAGCAAGAGGAGGAGTGTTAAGGACCAAAGTCAGAAAGGCAAGTAGAGGCCCAATTCTATAAGACCTTGTGGGTTATGGTAAAGGGTTGGGGTTTTATTATAAATGCAATGCGTCATGAGTCTCAGAATGAGTGCAGGCAGAGAGCAGAAAATTAAGCACTGCTTAACATAGAAATAATGCTGTCAATCTTCTTGCATGTGCACTTGCATTCTTAAGTCTAGTTGTTTCTCCATCAAAGTAAAGTCTTGTGCCTGAGTTCCATTACTCTTGAAAGGAGTCTACTTAGGGCACCTGGTTGGATCTCTCTTGGGTAAGCATCCAACTATTGGTTTTAGCTCAGGTCCTGATCCCACAGTTGGTGAATTCAAGCCTCACATAGGGCTCCATGCTGACAGCATGGAGTCTGCTTGGGATTCTCTCTTTCCCTCTCTCTCTGCCCCTTCCCCACTTTCTGTCTCTCTGTCTCTCTCTCAGAAATAAATAAACAAACCTAAAAATATATTTTACATAAAAAAGTCTTAACAAGCAAACCATCTTAATTTTTATTACATCAAGACAATTTAATCAACTGAAAGTTATAAACACTTTTATTTTTAAATGAAGGTTATTTGTCATTAAAGAAGGGGAAAATCCATGAGCTTTTTCATCCATCTGACTTATCGTGCATATTTGTTACAACTTAGTCATTAATCATAGCTTATACATAGTTCTAGACAAAAAGGGTACATCCAGACTATTTTTTTTTCTTTTATGTCTACTGATGTGTATATTAGTTATGAGACATGTAATAGATTTCTGATTTTCCCAGAGGCCAGCTCCTTATTCCTCCTTCTTAACAGCTTCTAGACATTCTATTCCTATAGCTGGACTTTTTTTTAAAAGGCTGCATCACCTTTCTAAGCAAAATATCTGTAAAGAAATAAAAAGATAGTTCTAAAATGGTGTTCTTATGAGTCAAGATTTAAAGACTCTTCTTCCTTTTTAGTCTTTCATCTTTGAGACTTTACATTCATTTATTTAAGAGACATTCATATAGTCAGCTACTTTCTAGGCACCAGCTACTGTTCTACATACTTTACAAATGTGAACATGGTAAATAAAATTTAACAATAGTATTGAAGTGCCATTCACAGTGTATACATAGCAGATTTATGAAACACAAGTATGATTTTCATCAGATCATTCTAGGAATTTGAATTCATTACTAGCTAATATCTTCATTAGCTTTCTTTGAAAGATTTTATTTTTTATGACAAATATAACTTGCTAACAAGGTAGAATATTTTATAGAATATAAAATTGTTTAATGTTTATTTATTGAGAGATACAAATTTACTGAAGAACCACTGGTCGAAGAAATAATTGGCTTGGAGAAAATAAGGTGTTTTTCTTTTTTTAAGTTGTTAAGTTTGAAGTGGTAGCAGGACGTTCAGTAAAGATGAGCTCCTATCCTTAATGAGCTTAAAAACCACAGACATCTGGAACAATGCCATCATCAGGATATGTAACTATTGTTATCTTCCTAGGTCAGCCAAAATTCAGTCATGAACATGCTAAGAATGGATTGATTGACAGACTAGCACATAACTACAATTGTCAGCATAGTGGCTAATGTCAACAGAAGGGGAGAAAATTTTCACGTAAAATAAATGTTTCTGCTTAATGAGGTTAAAATATCCATTTGTTAAACTGAGTATTTCTGCTTTGAATAGATCCATCAAGATAATGTATATTCAGATTTCACAGTGTTGCTGGGGTTGCATATTTCATGAGAAAGCAAAATTTAGAAAATCTATTTCTATATATTCTGTAGACTCTGTGTCTGGAGTTCTCTCTTGTCCAGCAAGAGAGTGGGACACAGGATTAAAATTCAAGAGAGGCTAATGTCCAGGAGGAGACATGATTCCTGAATAAGGGGTCCTTGTTCCACTTTTATTAGGATCAGAAGGCTTACAAGCATGTTGGGCATGCACAAAGAGACAATGAAACCATGAACATTAACTCATGGGCTTGAAGAAAGGTGGGCTTTGGAGACATGCAGTGTTACGGGTTTGGGTCAATACAAAACAAAATTCTGGCCTGAGTGGAAGATTGTTTACAGCAAACATGAGGTGCCGCCTCTGTTCACCTGAACCAGCCTCGGGGACAAGACAGAGCAGGCTACCTCAGGGTCAACAAGGCACCTTTCTTTTGCTAATTACCTCTGCTCTGGGCAACTTGGCCCTGCTGTGGTCTAAAATCCTGTTTACCTATTTTCCTGTTTTGATCCTTCCTTCCTGTGAAAGCAGCTTTCTGCTATTGTACTAAGTTGGGGGCATTTCTGCCCTGAAAGCCTAATCTTGTCTACCTCATCTTGGATGTTTTCATCCTGAGATTTCCTATTCCTAGACTGGGGGCCTTTGCCCCGTTTACCTCATTTTCTTTACCTAATCTTGCTTACCCAAACTTGGGTGTGTGCATCTTATGGCTTTATAATTCTTTATGCCTTGTTTTTTTATTTATTTTTATTTAAAAAAAATTTTTTTTAATTTATTTCTAGGAGAGAGACAGAAAGAGAGACAGCGTGAGCAGGGGAGGGTCAGAGAGAGAGGGAGTCACAGACTGAAACAGGCTCCAGGCTCTGAGCTGGCAGTCAGCACAAAGCCCGACGCGGGGCTTGAACCCACGAACCGTGAGATCATGACCTAAGCGAAAGTCGGACGCCCAATTGACTCAGCCACCCAGGCGCCTCTCTTTAGGCCTTGTTAACCCACTGGTGCAAGTTCAGGGAATTACTAAGCTTACTGCCCACATATATACAATCAGGAAACAAGCTCTGACTGAAAGAAAATAGTTATGATAATAAAACGCTAATAGGAAACACAAATTCTAACTGGCTAATAAATAAATTGTGATCTTTTATTTGCAATATTTTCTACTTAACCAGATAGAACTCTGTCTCATCATGGACCTTCTTCATAATTTTTTTTCATTCCTTAAGATATCTCAGGACTCCATGAATACTTTTGGCATTAAGGAAAACGGTGCCAGCCATGCTCTAAGAGCAAAGAATAAAACCCAGTGTACTTTTATTGAACATGCTGGTGATACTTAAACTTATAATTACTCCAAGTTGGACCATATTTTATTTCTTTTATTTAAGTTTTTATTTACTTTTTAGTTGAGAGAGCATCCACATGCAATTATAGGAGCGAGGAAGGGGAAGAGAGAGAGAGAGGGAGAATCCCAAGCAGGCTCCATGCTGTCAGGGGGGAGCCCAAGATGGGGCTCAGTACCACTAACAGTGAGATCATGATCTGAGCTGAAATCAAGAGTCCAATGCTCAATTGACTAAGCCAGTCAGGTGCCCAGTACCATAGTTTAAATCTATGTCTGCACATTATTGGTATTATAAAAGAGTTACTATACTACATACTATACTATATTATTTAATTTCTTAGCCCACAAGTGGTAGAGATGCTTCTGGGAGACCCTCTTCATAGAGAATTGCTAGAACTTCCATTTCCTACTCTTCCCAAACCTATTACCAGGGGTGTAATATGGGCCAGATCCAAGCTGGATTAATTGGTTTCACAAATTTGGATTTAAGCCATGAAAACAGAATCAGGCAACAATGGAGACCTAAACTTGAAAAGGTGTTTTGCATTCAGGTGTTAAGGCTGCCATGAACAAGCATATTGGAGACTTGTGCACAGTGAAGAATGAGCACAGAAGCCATCTTAAAAAAAAAAGGAACAAAACAAAAACAAATAAGCAAAATGAAACAAAGCAAAATAAACATAGCTCCAGAGAAACATAAACCCAGAGATTAAGAACACTGGAGTAGATAAAGTGAGTAACTTTTATCCTTGACTTTCCTATTAAATGTGTGATTATTTATATAACATTTTTTAATATACCTCCAGACCTTAAGTGCTTTGAGATACTTCTGGGTCTATTCATTAGTTTCTCCCCAACTCCTGCCTTCCTTTTATGTTTGCAATCAAATGATCCTTAACTGAGACCTGTTACTGTGTTGCCTTATTCTCCATGGACAATAAATTAAGTATGTTTATGGAGGTATGAGAGAGGAATAGAGAAGAGCAGAATGTGCGATTCAATTAAATAAATGTGAAAATACTTGTGAAATTTAATATTAGTCTCCCTCTCAAGGAGATGATTCTAATTCCAAATAAAATTATCACTTGTAAAATCACATTGCAAAATATTCCACCTATTTATTACACAATTTAAAATCGGAAGTCATTTTTTTTTGTTTTGATAGACCCCAAATTTGTACTATTGGTGCTGATGCATTCATATAAGGCATATAAAAAGACTATAAAATTGTTTCAGACAACTTCAGACAGTTGCTTTGACATAGCATCTCCCACCAGACCATTTAAAAGGAGGCTAAAGATTCATGAGACAGGATAGTGAAGGTTTCTTTGAAGAGAGTTTAAGAACTCTTGAGCTACTTACTTAGGCCAAATTTGAGGAGGAGGAAAGCAATGTCAGTAGTTTTAGGTTTGGACAGTCCAGACACCAGTGCTTAACTCTGACCTAAAGGTATTTATTGGGGAAAAACAGTTAGATAGAATTGTTGGTGATGGCAGGAGAGACGATTATAATGCATGAAATGTACCCATGGTACAGATATGTGAGTTTCTTATCAACAGAGAGAATCCCCAAAAATGTAGTAGGACTTAAAACACTTAGGAAAAACCCTGCCTATGATTTTGCTTGCTAGATCTGGGTGACCTCAGTTGGATTTTTCACTTTATATTATTTTTGTCCATAAGCTGCTTACATTCTGTGTATTTCTCATTGAGTCTTTTTTAAAATTTTTAAATTTTTATTTATATTAGAGACAGTGCACAAGTGGAGGAGGGGCAGAGAGAGAAGGAGACAAAATTGGAAGCAGGGTCCAGGCTCAGAGATGTCACTGTCAGCACAGATGGGGGGCTTGAACCCAACAGCTGTAAAATCATGACCTGAGATGAAGTTGGATGTTCACCCAACTGAGCCAACCAGGCGTTTCTCTCACTGAATCTTTAATTATTGCTCCCCTTTACTGGATTCTTTTAATCGACTAAAGATTGCATGAAGATTAAACAATCTTATGATTTATTTCATTAATAGCATGTTTCAGAAATAGAAGTTTATAATGACTGGCAAAAAAGGCAACTGATTGCAAACTCCAGATTCAACTCTAATGGCTTTGTCATATCTTTCAAATGGCCATTTTTAGTTACCTAATAAAACCAAGGAAGTCTGCTCTCTTACATCATGAACTGTGACATTATTCTTAAGGAAAAATGTGTCACTGTGAAGATCTATCATTTCCTCTCTGACTATGAGACACTGCAATGGGATGGGGTGAGAATGGAAGGAGCAATTAGTTCAAATCATTCTAAGAGTCTGGAGTAAAATGGAAAAACAAAAATGTCTTTTTTTCTCAGGGTTCCATTTTTCCATCATCTGTGAGTATAGAAATTAGTAATGTGTCAGATAGCCTCTTCAAATCTCCCCATCCCTGGCACCCCCAATGTCCATTACTCCATTTTTTTTTTTTATTTGAAAAGGTGAGCTGTTTTGGTCCACCATTAGCAGATGCTTTGGTCCACTATTTTTATTTGTAAATTAGACTGCACCTTGTTTTCCAGCATTTCCTTTCAGAATAAGGTTAGCTAGGGTTGCAAAGGATCATAGCTGTCAGATTAAGCCCACTTACATTCATTTTTATTCATTGCAACTGCTAATGTTTATAACTATTTGCATGCAAAGTCTAAATTTTAAAGGCACCTGGAAAAAAGACTATTAAAAGGAAATCTGTGCTGAATGTAGGTGTTTTTCCTTTTCAGAGAAAATTTGATTTGCAAATATGCAACATTTTTAGAAATAAAATTAATGGGGTTATCTAGTCTTATGTATGAAGTCCTTTGTTCCTAATTTGAAACACAAGGTCATTTATCTCTCAAGATATAAACATTTATACTCCATCTCATGAAATTCAATGTTTGAAGAGTGCTTGAAGTTTTAATAAAAATGATAGTTATAAGCATTCCTTTCAATTACAGTTCTTTGGAATAGCTTTTTCTTCACTTCCAAATTCAGATTTCAAATCCTCTATGACTATAATTACTAGGAAAAAACTTGGTGTATTTCTATTTGTTTTCAAATGAAAAGAATCAGAATGGAATATATTGTTGAACTTAAAGACAATTGAATGTCACATTCTGAAAATGCTTCCTTCATTATAAATCATGTGACTTTCCTATTTCCCAAGATGATTAATGGTCTTTGGCCAACCTGTCAAATTTATTTATGCATTTTCCGTGCTTCTCTCATTTGATGTTTTGTTTTATGTCCTTGAAGGTAAATTGAGTTTTTGACTGAGAATATACATATAAGTAATTTTATCTTGTTAACTAGATTGACTGGCCTATCCAGTTGATCACACACACACCACCACCACCACCACCACCACCACCACCAACAACAACAACAAATGAAAACAATGACAAAAATAACAAGAAAAAAATTAACAATCTTATGGTTTGAAGCCTTCATCAAAGTTCTTTATGATATTGTTGAAGTCAATGGAAATTAATGCTATCATCTAGACAAAATGTAGTAGTGATGTCTCATCTCAGTCTTAACTCAATGTAACTGACAGCTTCAAATAAAATTTCTTTGTTGTCTAGATGTGGCATATGATAGACTATTACGATGCTAAAACTAAATATATGGGGTGAAGCATAAAGAAAATTCTACTGTCCCAGGGAAACACTAGAAGACAACAACAGTGATCATCATACTGAAACCATGCAGCAGATGGTAGAAGAAAGTTAAGTAGAATTTATTTTCTTAAGAATGTCACTTTTAGACAAGAGATTAAGAAAAACAATTAAACACCAAAAAGCATGGACATTTCTAACTTCGAAATAACACATATGTTTATGCAGTCAGAGGACTTGAGGATTTGCTATCAATCAATGCTCTCCATCTTGTACAATGTTATTCATCTGCTTATTGGCAGAAAAGTGACACAGAAGTGGTTGGATTTTTTGCTGTCCTCCTGTTTTGTAGAATTCTGAGTCAAGAATGTATGAAGACAGAACTCTGGAGAACTGGCCAATACCCATTTGCAGGATTATTACTGAGCACTATGGTTTCAATATTATTCAGATATTGGTGATTGCTTGAAAAGCCTTTCCAACATTCTGAGCTTTGGGGAACCCACGAGTCCCATCCCACTCCACTCTGTTTATGAGAATAAGGGAAACGTGTATTTAAAAGTTTAAGACAGAATTGTGTGTTAGCAAATCCTGTCAAACTTCATTTCCATAACCCTATCTTTTTTTTTTTTTTTCTGAGTAAGTCTGAGTTGAAATGACTTACTTAGTCTAGGACCCTTATTGATAAGTGCAGAACTTCTTTAAGCTTATTTATTTATTTTGTGTGCGAGAGAGAGAAAGAGAGAGAGGGAACAAGAGAGCGAGCATGAGTGGGGGTGGGAGGAAGAGACAGGGAGAGAGAGAGAGAATCCCAAGTAAGCTCCATGCTGTCAGCACAGAGCCTAATGCAGGGCATGAACTCACCATGAAATCAAGACCTGATCTGAAAGAAAGGACGGTCACTTAATTGAGTGAGACACTCAGGAGCCTGGATAAGTGAAGAACTTTTTAGTCTTTGGTTTCCATGTGCTTCCAGTTTACACTTGAGACAATAGCATACCAATCTGGAATTCTGTAATGGAAAATCCTCTCCCCTGTAAGAATCTTCAAAGACCTATTACTAATCATCTGTGATTAAGAATGTTGCCTCCCTATTTGAATGACATTGCAGCTTTCTGATTCTGTCTAAAGATTCTTTGCCATATTTCCATGTGCGTTTCTTTCATAACAGAAAACAAACTGTATACTTTTTTTTACCAGTGAGAAGAAAAACTTCCCACCACAGAAATAGATTTGGGACTAACGATGAATCCTATATTGAGCCAATAACACATAGAAACATGTATGAGTTAATAGCATAAAACATCATAGCTTATAAGGAAGATAAATTTATTTCTTATAGTCCTAGAGATTGAAAAATACAAAATAAGATGGTAGTTTGGTTGTGTTTGGTGTGGACCATCTCTGATTCAGAACCAGAGCTTTCTCACTATATACACACACATTATGTGAGAGATGAGGCATCTCTCTGGGGTCTGTTTTATAAGAACAATAATCTCATTCATGAGGACTCTATCTGCATTAAGTAAGCACCTCCAAAAGGCCATCACATTGAACATTAGGATTTTGACATGTGAATTTGGGGGAAATATATATATCATATCACTGGTTAATCATTTTACTTCCTTTTTCATATCTGCTGCACTAGGTGTTTAAAGAGAAAAACAAAAATTGGAAAATCCAGCTTTTACTTTTAATATAACTTTAGATTGCAGCCGTAAGGGTAGAAGATTTTACTTCTGACTCCACTTTTATCCTTACACCCTTTTATAAAATAAGTTTATCAATTTATTTGAATGCTTCTTGTCTATGTTTACTCAGTGGACTGTAAGCCACATCAGAGCAGGGACATTGGCCAGCTTTTTCCCCACTCTTTCCTTGCATGCTCTCTGCCTTTAAGGAGCTTGTAATACTGCTGTGAAGAGTACACTAACTCATATTTAGCCATCAATATTATATACTATTTTGTGAAACTGTGTAAAATAAACTATATATGTTTAGCTCATTTAGAAGAGTCAGAAATCAGTGCTCTTAGAGCTATTGAAGTATATGGGTCTATACAAGTGAACAGAATCCTTTACCTCCACAAACTGCTTTATGTGCTTGTTGGAAACAAGCTCATAGGTCTTTGTATGAGTTAGGTCATTCCTATTCACCAGTGATTAATCCTTTCTGTGATTTCCTAGAGATAACATTAATTAATCAATTAATTAACAGATTAAATCTCTTATTACTGTAAAGCAGGAACACTTTTCTTTGATATAGTTAGATTCTTACTGTAATATATGTTTACTATAAAAATATGTACAGAGAGGGGTACCTGGGCATCTCAGTCAGTTTTTGCAACTCAAATTTCCCCAAACCATGCAGGATATTCGCCTTCTCCTGCTCCAAACTTTTTTCCCTTCTTCCTTCCACTACGTTTATGAATACACTCCTCATTCCTTATAAGTTTGGGTGCTATCACCTACATAAGAGGCAATGTAAAGCTGTAAAATCAGACTCCTGGATTTCTGACAAGTTTCCCATTTCTTAATAGATTTGGGTTGAAAACTAAACAAGATCATTTATTCAAAATATGCTTTTTACAATGCCTAAAACAGGGAAATTGAAAACATAAACTCATTTTTATAAGTTAATCCCAATCACCATACACACATTTTTTAAGTCCATTTATTTATTTTGTGACAGAGAAAGAGGAAAGGACAGACAGAAAGGGAGAGAGAGAGAATCTCGTGCAGGTCCCATGCTGTCAGCACAGAGCCTGACATGGGCCTCAGTCTCACTAACAAAAGATCATGACTTGAGCCAAAATCTAGAGACAGATGCTCAACTGATTGAACCACCCAGGTGCACCACATGTACATTATTAAATAAAACTGTATTCGCCTAAATTAATTTCTGAATAATGGAATAATTGGGGTATATTTTTAGGAAGGTGGACATTCATATTAGTAAATAGTATGATATCTGTGAAAGAAGTGTAGTTTAATTTAGAATTTAGTAGCATGTATTTGATGATCCTAAAAAATTTAATTACACACTTGAACCTGAAGTGTCTTGATTTATGAACTTAAGGAAATAGTATCTTTCTTTCCTGTTTACTGTGAGGACAGAGTAAGATAATGTTTGTAATGTAATTTCGGAGACAAGTTTGAGTAAAGAAAACAGTAAGATGAGGAGTAGACTTAATTCTATTTTTACATGGAAAATGAAGCTAGCATTTTGACATAAACATCTTACATAGACTCAAAGGACGTTACTGGAAAATTTTGCAGGCCCCTTGCACTGGCCACAATGTGAAATAACTCTTTAAGAACCAGCACATGCTGTCCAACATACATCTATTCAATATTATTATGAGAGTTTGTGTTTTGAGAGAAAACAAACATAACCTGAATGGAGCTCTCCACTAACATGGGCATTTCAAAATTTGGCACCTGAACTTCTTTTTAAGATGCCTGTAATGGTTAATTTTATGTGCCAATTTGTCTGGGATAAGGAATGATCAGATAGCTGGTAAAATATTATTTCTGAGTGTGTCTGTGAAGGTATTTCCAGAAGTGATTAACATTTGAATTGGTGAATTGTGTAAAGTAGATTGCTCTCCCCAATGTGATGATCATCCAAGCCTTTCAAGGTCAGATCCAAGAAAAGAAGGAAGGGAGGATTTACTCTCCTTTGAGCTGGGATATCCAGCCTTTCAGGCTCTCAGGCATCTGTCATTCCTAGGGTCAGGCCTTAAGATTCTTATTGAGATAAACACCAAATTTTAGTTCCCTGGTTCTTCAGCCATTTGACTTGGAATAAATTACAACCACCAACTTTTCTGATTCTTTAGCTTTCAGAAGACAGAGTGTGGAATTTCTCAAACTTCATAATTACATATGATCTAATTCCTGTAACATATATTTATAATAATTGTATATTATGTTATATAAATATAGACACATGTACACAAATATACATATGTATGTGCATATAAAGAAAAAAACAATAGGAGATATATCTATACCTAGACATATCTATATTTATATCTATGTCTATAACTGATTAGGAATGCTCATTGTGTTAGGGATATATAGCTATAGCTGCATAAATCTGTCTATCTGTCTATCTATCTATCTAACTATTTATCCATCCATCCATCTATCTATCTGATATCTATCTGTCTATCCTATCTCATTGGTTCTGTTTTTCTGGAGAACAATGACTGACTAATACAATGACCATTTCTCAGTTTGTTTACCAATTAAAAATCAATAGACTGGCAAAACTTTAAAATAAACATGTGAAATGTAACTCTTGACCATAAATTATTTTTTCTCTGATCTTTCTTCAGACATTAGCATCATTATTCTTCACAATCCCCCTTTCATCTCTGAAAATATCTACGTTCATTTTGCTATAATACTAACATGGTAGTATGAAGGCATGAGTCAAGTACAATGATCTTCAGAGTATGGCTGCTTGCAAGAATACACTGAGTGCTAATCATGACTCTGACACAAGCTCTATGACAGATGACAAGTCATCCATCTCTGTTGTTCTCAATTTGTAAAGTGAAGTATTAGGCTAGATGATGACTAAAGTCCTTTCCATCTTAAATATTTATTAAGTGTTTAAAATATTCTGTGTTTTTATGTAGACCTAGATTACTAGAAGATGAAGGCCCCAAGGACAAGCTTTTACTTGAGGCATGGATAATATCAATGATAAAACAATGCAAATTTCAGATGGCTACTTTTTGGATTGGTGCGGTTGTGATATAAATTAGCTTCTTTCATCAAAAGTCTTTTATTCTCAGCAAAACCCTCTTTAAAATGTCATTGCCTAAGGAGTGTGGGTAATTCTGAAAGGATCATAGAGACAAACTGTTCTTGATACTTACAAAGTGTGACAATGATATTCTAATATAGAATGAGTACCTCCAAGCTTTTTCCTTAATTTGCGCAGTGTGTGTGCAATTCTTTTTAACTTGGTTTTAATAAGACCTTAAAGATGTCCACAAGGCATTTCACTGAATGAAAAGATAATTATTTTAAAGAGTTATGAAGATATTCATCAATGGGCAAATGTTTAGGGATATACTTTCTTACTTTTGTAGTCTAAACACATTTCAGAGATTTTAAAGCCGGTATCTTTCAGATTTTGTCTTTAATGAGTAATGAACAGAAATCTAGACTCTATCTATCTATCTATCTATCTATCTATCTATCTATCATCTATCATCTATCTAATCAAATTTCTGGTGATTCTTTTCATTGGACTATATTTTTCCACTTGATGAAATCTCTCCTTTGGTCTCTTTCTTCTATTGAAAAAGGTCATACTACCTTTTTCACTGTTTGCTCACTGCATTACAGGTAAGAGTTTGGGTTCATTGAATCTTCATTTCTGCATATGAGTTCTTCTGGCAATGCTATATTTTAGATGCTCAATAGCAATGCATTTGAAAATAAACTTATGAATAAATGAATGCATCTGTCTTAAATTCTCCTTTATTCTTCTCTCCAATTTTTGAAATTCTTATGAAGAGGCAAAGCTAAGATGAGAAAGTTGTCTTGAAATGTGACTCATTAGCTGTTGATTCATCAACATCTTGGTGTAAATTAAAACACATCCCTGATGAAGTGTATCCTGCTTGGATTACATTGAATGTAAAAGAGGAGAAAAAGCAAATTTAAGGCTTTAGGTATTGTCAGAAGTGAATGGCTCATCAGAGGGGAGGATGGGGAGATGGGGCATCTTGGCAGCAATAGGAGTATTCCAGGGTGGCTATAGAGTAAATGGGTAGACGGTTGCTCATAGGAGAAGAGTAGGGAACCATAAAGTGATCTATGTCACATTCATGTCTATGCTGTTTTTGGACTAGCTTTTGCTTTAATCTAGAGACATGAAGTAAATTTAAGGAATTCCATCACCATCACTTCCACTTTTTTATTGTATTTTTTACTTTAGAGAGAGAGAGAGTAGTGCAAGCAGGGGAGAGGGGCAGAGGAAGGGAGAGAGAGAGAAAGAGAGAGAGAGAAAATCTTAAATAGACTCCATGCTCAATGTGGAGCCCAATGTGGTGCTTGATCCCACAACTCTGGGATCATGACCTGAGCTGAAATCAAGAGTTGGACTCTCAACCTCCTAAGCCAACCAAGCATCCCATCACTTTCACTTTTAATGTACTAAGCAAAGAGAACAGGACACTCCAAATGGGAGAAAAATCTATCCTTTTATTTTAAATGTTTATTTATTTTTGAGAGAACACAGGTCGGGGATGGACTGAGATAGAGGGACAGAGGATTCAAAGCAGGCTATGTGGCTCTGTGTTGACATCTTTAGCACTGACAGCAGCAAGCCACTGTGGGGCTCAAACTCATGAATCACGAGGTCATGACCTGGGCTGAAGTAGGATGCCCAACTGACTGAGCCACCCAGATGCCCCTCTATCCTTTTCTATGCTTTCATTTTAACTCTTGTCCTCTGATTAAACAGGATCTAATCACCAGGTCATTTTCAAAAGAGTCACCAAAAGCACTTTTGAGGCCATATACCTAATCATGTCATTAAAATTGAGTTGCTTTTTAAAATATTTTTTAAATTTAAATTCCAGTTCTAACATACAGTGTAATATTAGTTTTAGGTGTAGAATTTAGTAATTAATCATTTATATACAACACACAGTGCTCATCACAAGGCACTCCTTAATCACCATCACCTATTTCACCCATCCCTCTGCCTACCTTCCTCTCTGCAACCCTCAGTTTGTTACTTTTCTATAATTAAGAGTCTGTTTTGTGGTTTTCCCCTCTTCTCCTCACCATCCATGTTCATCTGTTTTATGTCTTAAATTCTACATATGAGTGAAATCATATGGTATTTGTTTTTCTCTGACTTGCTTACTTTTCTTAAAATTGCTTTTGATTTAAGGCAAAACTAAATCTAGAGACAGAACAAAAGGGTGTGTGTGTGTGTGTGTGTGTGTTAATAGGAAATGAATCTTCTGTTTTCCCTTAACCAAATTAAGCTTTCGTAAATTATTGCAGATAATTTTAAATGTTTGTGCTGGAGAGCTAGAAGTGGTAGGAGTGAGTTAAAATAAAACAGAGAGGATGTACAATGCTATAAAGTATAATATGATAGTCATGTTTGATTTTGCTAAGTGTCTGCTCTCTTTATTTTCATCAATATTGGGGCAAATCAAAGATAAAACACAAAGATATTTCACATCATCTATATAATAATAATAAACCACATGAAAATCATAATAAACAAGTTAAAATGATTTTCTTTTAAAGAGTACAAATTATGTAGTATGTACTTTAAAAATTTATTTCATTTACCCTTATGACATCTATGTGGTCACAGGAATTGAGGTTGAAAACTGAAACCACTTGCCCAAACTTCCAGGGTTACTAGATGGAGGTTGGTTATTACATTCCGCAGATTCTGCACCTAACTACTGTAATACACTCTTCCCTTAGCAGAAACGTATGGTCCAATGAAGGTTTCTGAAGTACTCTTTGGTTTTTTCTGCATTGCCGGGATCAAGATAAACTGGAGCAAAATCCACCTTTACTCCTGGGACATGATTCTCTTGGGAGTACCCCGCATCACAGAGTAATATATTTGCACATTAACAGATCTGATACACTTTCACAAGATATCTTTGGAAGAATGAAGTATTTGAATCTTAATTAAACCATCAAGGGTAACCACTTGGATTTTTATTTAAGTGTATGTATTTATTCTGAGCGAGAGAGAGAGAGAGGGAGAAAGAATTCCAAGCAGGCTCTGCACTATCAGTGGAGAGCCCAACTTGGGGTTCAACGTCATGATCCCTGAGATCATGACCTGAACTAAGAGTCAGAGCTTCACCAGCTGAGCTACCCAGGCTCCCCAACCTTAACCAGCTGTTTTAAACCTCTGCTTATAACTGTTTTATCATTGTGTTTCCCATTGCTCTGATAAACCTCCCCAAGCTGAGATTCATATAACACTCCCAATCTCTTATAACTGTTTTATCATTGTGTTTCCCATTGCTCTGATAAACCTCCCCAAGCTGAGATTCATATAACACTCCCAATCTCTTTCTAAGCTTTTCTCTGCCTCTAGAGAATCTTACTGGAGATGTGAGAGGAAAGTAGAACAGGTTTTTAAGTCATTGTCTTTGGACTTGCTATTTGGTCATGCAACTTGGAAAGCCTTGTCCATTTTCACTATCATAAAATGCCAAAACTCTCTTCAAAATGAATCACGCGATGGAAATAGATTTGAAAAAAACTGGTGCACAAATAATGAATCCATTGGTGAATTTCCCAACATATACTTTTTTCCCCCTGAGACTGTAATGTAAGGATGCATGAAGCAATCAGAGAAATTACGGCAGCGCTAACAGTATATTATGTACAGCTCATGCAAGAAAGCCTTTTTCTTGGGTGGAAACTGGCTCATTCTGGTTACATCTGTATTTAAAAACATTGTTGTTGCTGGCAGAGAGCGAATATCATTTCCCTGATGGCTTATAAACAGTGCTACAAAAAACGTACTTAGAACTAATTGGAACCCAGTGGGGAGGAGGGCAAAGCAGAAACTGTGAGATGTTAACTTGAATTTTTCCCAAGCAAGTGTTGCAGCCATCAGAACAAGTTGTTTTCTAAGTCAAGCCTTCTCTCCATCTTCTCACCCCCATAATGAGAACAGGAGCCCCAGAAGCCTCTCATATTTGCAACTGCCCTCACCAAGAAAGAGTAAAATAACGTTAAGGCAGAAGCAAAAAGCTCTGGAAAGGATAAAGACTGCCTCAAAAATTATCTGAAGAAAAAAATCAAATTAAAAATACCCACCCAGGGGGGAAATCTAAAGTCATTGAAAAATAAGAAGTAAATAATTCTCAAGGAAATAAAGTTTGGAGTTCAAAAAAGGAAAGAAAAACAAAACCAAATGCAAATTTATTTTATGAGCAAAATGCCCATAAGTCACCCAGGTATCAGCCAATTAGCCCTCAGAAACAACACTAAGCTTCAGAATGTGATTGTTAAATTGATCCAGTGGTGTTAGCAGGTCACAATCGATTAATAGTGAACAAATGTCTGCCTTTCCATTGAATGCATAAATTTTTGTTTAAAGCTAAAATCTCATGATAAGCCAATTTAGTTCTTACATTTCATAGTAAAGACATTCTTTTTTTTATTATATTCTGTTTTCACCATGTTTGAGTTGCAATTTATACGATCAATGCCAGCAATTGAATGAGCTAAACCAGGGCATAAAAACCCAGAGAATATCGTGGCCCCTAGGTGGCTCAGTTGGCTGAATGATCTGACTCTTGATTTCAGCTCAGGTCATGATCTCATGGTTTGTGAGGGCTGACAGCAGAGAGGTTGCTTGGGATTCTCTGTGTCCCTCTCCTTCAGCCTTATTCTCTCAAAAAATAAATAAATAAATAAATAAATAAATAAATAAACAAACAAACTTTCAAAAAATAAAGGACTCAGAGAATATTAATAGTGGGCTTCAGACTTTCCATGGTTTCTCATCTCTCACTCATTACCTAACTTTCTTGCCTACAGAAGAAACAAGCTATGGCTTAAGAAGAACCTTTCAGGGCAGCAGAGATCAGAGCAGATGGAAACAGAAGGAAGTGACTATGGAAGAGAGTAGAGGCCGCCCTGACAAAAAAGAATGTTTTATGGTCATTTTCCTATTACTAAGTAATTGTGACTTATGAGAAATACTTAAAAGCTTATTTGAACAAGTGCCCAAATATTGAGGTAATTTATGGAATTAAATACAAGAAAAGTGTTAAAATTATAATTGTCAAATATTGAAGCTGCATATACGGAGTTTCAGTTACTCATGAATTAATTCACCTTTCAGATCCTTACCTCTTGCCCACTAGCTTTTGAGATAGTTTATCATTTTTCTCTGTGGAGTCTATGATGTTTTATAGCAATAAGAAATGTGATTCTAGAAAAACTCACATGTTTCTTAAATATTTATGTGTAGAATTTGATATATAATTCTTGTCATGTACAAGAGATTGGGTTACTGCACTTTCTACTTAAAAGTAGCTAAATTTATGACCCAGTATTTTAAAGAGACAATGGGCAAAGAAGTGATTGGGGTCAGGTCAGCTGGAGCATTTAGAGGAGTATGATCTCAGAGTCCTGCTTCTCCCAGCTGTTTGACCTGGCCCTTACTTTTCCACCTTTATGTACAGTTTCCACCTGCCTTCACCATCCTTCCTGCCTGTTCCAAGCTTCTATGGTGGTGCTCCTATATTTCTCTCCCTCTCAGGCACTGCCTCCTGTTGACTTCTAGGAATGATCATATCTACACTTTTCAGATTCACTTCTCTGACTTCCTTCCAGATGAGACATTTTACTTATTGCTGTTTCTCAAGTTGAAGGAGCAGCAAAAGCCTTGCTCCTACAGATGAGCTTTTCTCCAAATCTTTATTTTTTAATGTTGAGTCCTCACCTTTTCCCCAAGGCCTTAGGCTTTTGGAGCTCAGAACAAGGAAGAGATTTCCTCTCTTTCTTTCCTTTCTTTTGCTATATACATACGCTAAGGCAATGAAAACCCAAAAGTTACCTGTGCATTCAAATGAAGAGAAAGATATGGGAAAATACTAATTAATGTTTCACAAACATTAGTGGATCATTTGTTATAATCTGTTTTCATTTCATTCCAGATATTATTTAAATAAATAAATTCATTTTCATTTTCCAAAGTGCCCTATGGCTCCTCTGCGAATCTTGTCTCAACCCTACCCACCATTGTCAAGGGTACACTTCCAAGAATTGCACACAATGTCTGCCCCTCAAGTCTTAAACTCTATAGATTATTTTTTCATGCTCTTACATTTTACCCTTCCTGAAACCTGATCTGTAACTTATGTCAGGTCAATTTCAGCCAATTTGATGAATGTAACTGGTTTAAAAGGTGCAGACCTAATCACACTGGAAGTCCCTTTGTCCACCCAGATAAAATATGCGCTTTTCATAAGATTGCCTTCACTCATAACATTCCAACAATTTGAAGTCATTTCTGTGAGTTTTGAGATGATTCAGAGTCCTTTAGTGCAAAGATATCAATAACCATCCATAGCCTTTGTATCTCTGGCTTTGGGCTTGAATCAGATTTCTGTTTCCTGAGAGTCAGCTCTGAAGAAGATCACATGTATTTTCACTACTTCGAGGACTCATAAGTACATCTGGCAAAGATACAATACTGAGGTGACAACACATCTTAATAAATAAATAAACACATACACACACACACACACACACACAGAACAACTTGCTTATGATGCTATTGCTTGAATGCAATTTGCACTATAATAATTTGTTACTGTCTTTTTTTGTTTGTTTGTTTGTTTTTTAATGTTTTTTTTTTATTTCTAGGAGAGAGAGAGAGACAGCGTGAGCAGGGGAGGGTCAGAGAGAGAGGGAGTGACAGACTCCGAAACAGGCTCCAGGCTCTGAGCCGACAGTCAGCACAGAGCCCGACGCGGGGCTCGAACCCACGAACTGCGAGATCATGACCCAAGCGAAAGTCGGACGCTTAACCGACTAAGCCACCCAAGCGCCCCAATAATTTGTTACTGTCTTAAGAGCTAAGGCTTCAACTATTCCCTCATAAATGCATATTATCCAGAATGACAGAAATGATCAATTAATCAAATAAATATTTCAGGGAACATAGAAACTATATATACAGTGGGGGAGGGAAGGAACTGCTGATTGTCATTGGAGAGAACACTCTTGCATAGTCTGTTAATGGCTCATTAATCTGCTTTCAACTCCAGAGTGCCTTTGAATTCTGGAGGGAAAGGAGCACATGACAGCATAAAAGAGCAGGTTTTAGCTATAAAGGAAAGATTATCATGCATGGGCAGTGATACTTTCAGAGGCTTCTCTGTCTACCTCTGTGATCTCTTCTTGAGCCTTAAATAAGCTGTTATATGTGTCCAATGATAGCATGGAGCTAATAGGTAGGTTGTAGCTTCCTGATATCAGAGTCATTGTTTTGGCTTACAAATAATATTTCATCTCTACTTCCATGATAAAATTGGTGAAACCAGTCAGTGGAATAACAGTAAGACTTAAAAGCACATGTTTAAATGTGGAGTTAAAAATTTTAAAGCATGTCTTTAAGAAGAATTGACATCATAAATGAAGCAAGAGAAAAGGCTACACAATAGATTGATATCCTAAATCTCATGAGAGAATCTATTGCAGCAAATAATAACTCCTTACTAATTATTATTTAAATATTCAAATAAAACATATATTGTATGTGCTAGCAAGTACACTGAATTTCAAATTTAAGTGGTTTATGAAAAAATGGCATATATGCCACTTCTTTTTCCTGCTAAATTTTCACAGAAAAGTTGTGGAAAAACTAAGTTATGCTCTCAAATAACTTTCTAGTTTACTTCTTTGGGAAGGGTTGAGATTTAAGGGGAAAAAAAAGATGGGGGCAGGAAAGTTCAGAAATTAGTTCTTTTGAATTTGAGAGGAATCTGGCCAGAAAATCATCAGTACCATTGATTAATTCTCTGTGGAAGACCCAGAAGATGAGAAGACATGAATGGCACATTGTATAACATGACATGTGTCATTCAGTCACTTGTATGTTCGAAAAGAGTTTCCATAAGGAAGAAGTGCACATCTTCATGGTGTTTTGTTTATTTGTTTTATTTAATGTATCTATTTAATTTGCAAATAAAGGAGAAAAAAATGGACATTTAATTCACACAGGCTAGGTTGAATCTGTATTAAAATCAACCATGCACTTATTGGATCATAGAATCTATTCGTCACAGATATTACAGATATTACATAAGGTGATTTCTTCCAAGGAGATACAATATAAAACACTGATCTTATTTTAAAACACCTTAAAATGTAACAACAAAATCTTGAGAAAATTACTTTATCTACTGGTATTCAATTCTCACTTCTGCAAAATGTGAATTCATCTAAAGATTCTACCATCCCTAATACTTTTTGATTATGTTTATGAAATGTAAACCTATGTCCCTACTTTCTCTCTTTCAAAATCTAAAATATTGCATTTTGTGGGGGATGAAATACCATTCTCTTGCTGATGTTGTCTATAGTAAGAGTAGGTGGCAGTCACTGATCTTAACCTTAAACATTGCCTATGGTGGAAGGGAATGGAAACATCTATGTTAGTTGTTCTTATCTTCTACATTAGGTATACTAAGTGGGGTATGTCTGTAGAATATTTATGGAAATGATTGTTGGGCCATGACTTGGTAACTGCTCCAATTTAAACTATTTCATTTTGGGAAGATAATTTTTTGCCCTATTCTTCTTCCACCCTCTTTCCAAAAATAAGAGTTTGAAATAAAGCCCTAGTAATGGGGCAACTTCAGGAAAGTGAAACAAACTGAAGTGGTCTCCAGTGGGTCTTTAGGAAACCAAAGAACGTGTGACAAATCACTCAGAAAATTCTGCCTGGATGAAATTCTTCTGCCTTTTATAGTATCAAAACACAAGGGAAAGGGAGATAAATCCAAAGCCACTAGTTTCATTTTCTTAACCTTTGGCTGTCCATCGGAAGACTTAAGTTGCCGGTGTGAAATTCAACATGTTTATGTGTTTGGTGAGAAAAAAAAAAAACGGTAAAAGAACAAAAACACTAAACTCTCTTTCCTTATCTTTCTTTATGATATAGGGTATTATGTAAAGACCCTCACTACTGTAGAACTAAACTTTTAAAATGTTAATTATTTAAAGTTGTGTATTTTGAATATTATTTTCTGACTCTGTGCCTATGTGTGTATGTGTCTGTGTGTCTGTGTGTCTGTGTCTGGGCGTATTGAAGGGGTGGAGGGGAGAGAAAGAGTGAGAGAGAGAGAGAGAGGAAAAGTGGGAGGGAAGGAGAGAGAGAGAGAGAAAGAGAGAGATAAACAGTTGTTTTTTGAAGACATTGAAACAATTTGGATGATTATTTATGTCTGGATTTCCCAGTAGCTTAATGTTTAAGTGCAAATAAAGGGAAATGATTTATTTGTACATTGAATTTAGATAACAAGGGTAGGAAAGGAGGTATATTTCTCATTCTGAAACTAAAATCTAGTCTGGTGGATTCCCGCAAAGTAATGAGAGAATAATTCCATTTGCTCTCCAAGAACTTACTGCAGAGATTGTAAATCTGGTGTCAATTACAATGTGGATACCTGACTCTAGGAACTGCTATGACATCACCAACTCATTTCACCCAGGCTAACTGGAAACTGTCAGACAAAAAGCTCTCTGCTTCTCCCACCTCAGGCTATATCAAAACCAGTTGCCTAGAGGTGAAAGATTCAGTGTATCCCATTACTGATAATTTCACCCATCTCATTTCCCTCTACTGAACTCATTCCAAACTGTGGAGTTTGAAATAACCTCAGTGCCATCTCAAAAAAAAAAAAAAAAAGTAACAATGATCAAATTTTAAAAGAATAATCCAAACATCCTAGGAAATTTTTTCATGCGTCAGACCTCTACAGGATTTTTATCTTAAAGAATTAATGGCAATGGCAAAGGAAAGATTCAGCATGCCAACATATATAGCTAAATAATGATTTCACTAGAAAATTCAAAGACCAAAAATACAAGTTGAAATTAGGTGTAGCCTGGGGCACCTGGATGGCTGAGTCGGTTAAGTGTCCAACTCTTGATCTCAGCTCAGGTCTTGATCTCAGGGTCGTGAGTTCAAGCCCCATGTAGGGCTCCATGTTGAGAGTGAAGCCTACTTAAAAAAAAGGGGGGCAGGTAGCGTAGTGATGTCCTTCATGTTAAAAATGGAGTTATAGGAAAAATTATGTATTCAGGATGGATTTAGTCTGAAATGAGGAAACTTTTAAGCCAGACCACTAGTGCCATGTATGTATGGTGCTGAGAGCAAACTGTTTAAAATCAGACTTGAATCCCAGCATCACCACTAATCGATCAGCTAATTTTGGATAAATGATTTAAGCTATCTGTGCCTTAGTCTCCCTCATCTGTATAACTGAGAGTGTAAAGGTACCAAACTAATAAGGTTACATAAGAATTGCAAATAAAATTTTTTAAGTTTTTTTTTAATGTTTTATTTGCTTCTGAGAGAGAGAGAGTGTGAGCAGGGAGGGTTAGAGAGAAAAAGAGACACAGAATCTGAAGCAGGCTCCAGGCTCTGAGCTAGCTGTCAGCACAGAGCCCAACGCAGGGCTCGAACCCACGAACCATGATATCAAGACCTGAGCGGATGTCGGACGCTTACTGGACTGAGCCACCCAGGCGTCTCAAAAACTGCAAATAAAATTCTCAGAATAGTGCTGGGCACATAGTGGGTGCACATATACAGGAAACAGAAGGTGAAATTAATAGAATACGAGTTATCAGGTTTAAAGAGAAAAAAATTCCATACATTCATGTACTTTTAATTTTTCAAAATATGGTTATATCAGAGTCTAGTCATATTGCTCTCTTATTTTTCTGCCGCAGCCACCAAATCATACACACCAGTTATACCTAGATCCAGGATGAACTGGGATTCTCTTCCCTTGTTCTGACAAAGTGAGAAAATTCAGAGGCATTATCTGTATGTGTGTGTGAGTTTCATGTACTCTAGGCCTCTAATGTAATAGTAGATGATCATTGTTCTCTACTTGTTGAATTCTACCCTTTGAATTCTAGTACATGTCAATTAAAACTATCACTTTGTTAACTTACAAAGCTCATCAGGTAATCCCATGATGGTAAAAAAACAGAATGGAGTAGCAACCAGGGAAAGAGTTTTCTACAGCTATGTGCAGTGCATAGATAAACCAAGACAACTTCCATTCAGTTCCATTATGTATTATTTACTTTCTGAGAACCAATGAGATATAAATTATTCTCCAGCAGCAGCAATAGAAATATTTATGCATTTTTTGAGCATTTTTCCATCCTACAACAACTAGAAATATTGATTTCTAGGAATCAATATTTATTAATTACTTGTCTGAATTAATAATTCTCAACAGTTAAAGAATTATTTTCAGATTAAAGAAATTATTATGTCACCTAATCTTTGGAATAACAAGTTAAAATTTGTTAAAACATCAATCTGTTAAATTAAAGTGGAAAAGTGAATAAGATATTGCTATTTTGTCTTCATTTTAATAAATGCTCACCTATATAACTCTCCTCTAGGTTGTGGATATTTCTTTTACTTGATTTTATAACCTAAGAAGGTAACAACTAAATAAGAAGATGATTGAAGAGCACCGGAATTCAGCTCAGTGTTTTTGTAATAGTTGAGAAGTTATGAGCACATTGAATAAGGAGCCAAGTGGGATATTAGTGATGTTACTTTAGGGCAGGTTCAGTCATACAGCAGCGAAATCTTATCCTTAGATCTGCGCATATATCTTACTCTTCTGGAAAGCAATTGATAATCTAATGCAATCACTGCAAATGATTCCAGATATTTAGAACTTGAAGAAAATAAGCTTGAACTCTTTAAACAGTTTTATTGTAAAGAAGATTAACCCTTTGGGTTAACTGCCTGTTCCATAAGAACATTCTTTGTCTATTCTCTGAAAACTTTCCCTGTCCCATCTGCGTGCTCCCAGGAGGAACAACTGTTCTATGATCCAGACTGCCATGTAACTTTTGCTTTCTTCTCCCTATTATTTTTTTCTATTACTTTTAGTTATTTTTTATGTTCCTATTTTCGTTTCCTCCCTCAATCACCTTGCTTATTTCCTTCATAGCAGAGATTGCAATATAACAGCCTCTTTTTTTTAAGTTTTTATTTCAATTTATTTATTTATTTTTACAAATAGTTTATTGTCAAGCTGGTTTCCATATAACACCCAGTGCTCATCCACACAAGTGTCCCCCTCTGTGCCCATCTAACAGCCTCTTTTTTATTTGCTGTATACCTACCTATGGTCTGCTCATGAATTTTCCTACTCTCGAGGTTTGTGAAGAGAATCTATCAAAAATAGGCTGCCCATAATATCAATTTTGGACAAATGATTGAAAGTTCTGATCAGTTCTCCAGGTAGAAAAATAAAGCAAGTACCTTTTTTTCTCTAGTATGAGGTAATTACTTATAAATTAAGATGAAACCTTCAATAAAATATATAAAAGTAAAAGAAAACTGTTTTGCTATGAACAATGTAAGATTTAAAAATTCATAGATGATTACATATTGGGTTTAAAAAACACCAACCACTTAAGGAGCTAAGATATATACATCATAAAAATACACAAAAAGCAACATGGAACCAAATAACTGCTTGAATCAAAGAAAACGGTTTAAGAATTACACCCAAAGTTCTATTCTCAGGAGTACTTTGTGTTTTTACTTCTCGAGTAATAATAAATCAAGAATATGAACAAGTTATATGAAGGGCAAGAAAGAGTCACTTATCCTTAACTTAGATATTTCCAGTTATGTTATAGTAATTTATTCTAACCACTGCTTTATTATTCTAATCTTTGATGTACTGAATTTAAAAAAAAAAACTTTTTTTCTTTTAAAACCATTGATCTCTTCTTCTCATGCAGATTTCAAAATCTTTGACCTATATCTGATGGATAATGACAGACAGCAATCGTCTAGGCCTAGGAGGAGTCCTCTTCCTCCTGTGCCCAATAAATATGCATCAAATGCATGCTTAACACCTTTTTAGCCTCTATTGGCTTGAGTTCTCAGTTCTCAGACTTCTTTCCTGCTGCTGCTAACAGAAGACTAGGCAGTCCTAGATATTCACAGTCTTGCTTTCTTCATTTTCACATCACTACCTGAGACTTGCTTTTCTTCCTCAAGCTATGCCCAACCCCTCTTGATCCAATACAGACCCTGGACTTTGCCCATGAACTTTGTTCCCACCTCCCACCTGCCTGGACTGAGTACCTCTAATTTCCATCCTAATCTTTCAGCCTGAAGGAGGTACATAGACCTTTTAGCATCGTCTAATAAATAGCCTCGTGAAAACTAGGTAAGGTTTTTTGCAAAGAAAGGTTTCTTGGTCAATCTTCTGAATGTTTAATTTCAATCTTAGGGATGTTGGCAATGTTGAAAGTTGATGGCAAAGGAGGATGGTTTCAGTAGCATTTGTAGGCTGACGGGACCCAAACAATCGATTCTCAAACTTGGTTTAAAAAGGATACAGCCTTGGGATGCCTGAGTGGCTCAGTTGGTAAAGCGTCTGGTTTTGGCTCATGTCATCATCTTGCAGTTTGTGAGTTCAAAGCCTGCATCAGGCTCTGTGCTGAAAGCTCAGAGCCTGGAGCCTGCTTCAGATTTTGTGTCTCCCTCTCTCTCTGTCTTTCTCTCTCTCAAAAATAAACAAACATTGAAAACAAAAAGGATGCATCTATAATGTTAAATTCTTCTTTGATTATTACAAAGTGCCTTCTTATCAGGAATATGTGACAAGTTGAAGGATATCATACAGACACACTTCAGTCCTGAATTAAGAGATCCTATGAGTGACAGTTGGGAGTGATTTGCTAATATGAACTGTGTCTCTTAGATATTTTAGGGGTTTAGGACTGCCTTTCCCGCCCAGCCCCTGAATGTGCCTCTTTGGCATGTGGACTAATTTGACCTGAAGTCACTTGAGAGTCTATGGGCTCAAGAGAAATTCCTGTCCTCCCTTAACTACATAGAAGAATTTAAACTGGAGGTCTTTCCTAAAATATAAGGGTTATTCTCAGAGATAAATTTTATCTAAGTGACTCATTTGTATAGCAGGACAAACATCTAATCATCAAACATCAGCTCTTCTTATTGTCTTGTGAAGTACATTCTCTTCCCCCTGAGGTCCCAGAACCTCTCCTCTTCCCCTTAGTTCAAGATGACATGTATACCTCTTTTTTGCTTCATTTTCCTTGGAATTATCATGTCTGTATGGATTCCCCATACACGCATTATTAAATTTGATCTCCTCCTGTTAATCTGTGTCATTTCGATTTGAATCTTAGTCCAGCTATAAGGACCTCTGAGGGGACAAGAATTCTTGCTCCCTGACAATATGATAGGGTGATGTGTTTCAACCCCCTTATAATTTGACTGAGCATACATTTGGGTAGCTTTATTTACTTATTCATTTACTTCATTTACTTTTATTTCATTGCAGCATCATTCAGAATTACACATTAATTATAAAGTTTAAAAATAGTCTCTGTAAATTCCAAACCAGATTATCTATATCTTATTTCTTGACTACCAATGCAGAAAATATGGGTTTGCTGTGTTGAAAAATTTTAGACAGAAAAGATATCTCAAATCAGTGATAAATGAGATCAAGGTTATTAAATAAGTACTATGATTTGATTGGAAATGTTTAGGAGAAAGTGACATCGTGCTAAATTAGAGGAAAGAATACCTCTATATTCCTCTTTAATCTTTTGAGATGTCTCTGTGCTACATTTTTATGTACACCAGTTGTATTCTTCCTCCACATATTCTAACATGATTTGCTTAGCTATATTATCCCAATCATGTCAAATAAATAAGGAATTTTTACTACTGGAAGTTAAAGTATGGATTTTGCTTTTTAGACCCGGTACCCTCAGGCCAGCCAGACCAGCTCCTTACTCTAATACAGTATTTTGGTTTTCCTCCTCTCATTGCACCAAGATATTCTAGGGCAGCCCTTTGCTAGGTCCCTTCTTCCCACATATCCAAGGCAGTTGCTCTAACTTCTCCAGGTATTGTCTCCTGTACCAGAACTTTCTTCTTCCATAGTTAGGATTTATATTTTGTAAGTATCATTTATTCAGCCAACTGAAATGACAACTTAATTAGTATTAAAGAGGTAATAGCTAAAAAGGAATTAAAAACATATCTTTACTTTGATAACAAAAGTAGATATTAATGTGAATCTTAATAAATATTGATTCCATCTTGAAAAATACAGGCCATATGAGAAGCTGGTTTACAATATTTCAGGATTTCTTCAAACACAACACTTCAATGACTGTGCCCATTATAAGACCCAAGGCCCCCACACACAATTGTATATATTGTTTTCTGCATATGGACAACAAACTGAGGGAGTAAATAGGAACTAGAATTTAGACTACACTCTTCTTGCCAAGTACACATCCCAGCATGGGGCTATATGAGTCTAGAATATGGAGGACTTTTTAATCCATACAAAGATACTAGCTGTTTGCCAAGGAATATATTCTTGGAGGAAAAACCTACCTAGAGAGTCTACTGATTGCTTCTTAAATTTGCATAAAATCACAAGTAGTGACCCTGTTAAGACCAGTTCTGACTCCTTTGTATACTGATTATTTCTTCCACTTGATAATTTTTTCTTGCTAAATACCAGATTTGGGGGTCTTTACAAAGGTGCTCTTTACAATTCTATTTAATACTTTACTTGAATCATTTTTAAATATTTACTTCCTAATTCTCAATATTTTAGGTTGTTTTAACACATGAGCTTTCAATTATTAATAGATTTGGAGACATTTTAAAGTTGTACCTAGACTACATATCCATCTTGAGAATATTGATTTGACTCTATGAGTGAGAGACTTATATTTTAAAAACTACTGCCAGAACAATAGTTATGTGATAATGAAATTATAAGAGTGAATACTTGAAAGTACTATAACTAAAAAAAGAATTTTATAGTATAGATGTCATAATGGTATGAAAATGATGTAGAAGGTCTTATTTTTTCAAATCATTTCATTAATTAATATTACATATATGCCTGTAAGAAAGAATGCCCATAAAACTATAGTTGGTTAAATTATTCAATCACTCATTTTTTCCAATGTTAGGAAGAAATTCAGGTACAATATAGTCATTGACATCATTACTCTTTCTCCACCAGTGTAAAAATTACCTACAGTGGAATCTGTGGATGGAGACACTCCTCCAGTCTCTAGGGGGACTAGATGCTGATTGTACAAAGCTGGAGTCCCTTTCCAGAAATTATTCTCTGTCAAAAAAAGCTTGTTCCCTCCTATCCCACACCAAATGACTGATGAATGAAAGGAATACGAAGACTTTAATTCAGGACAACTCTAAAAAAAAAACAAAAACAAAAACAAAAAACCCCAGCCCAATTCCAGAGCTTCTCTTTGAATCAACTGAGGTCTCTCTTGTAGCTCTATCATAGTTCAACTTCTGCTTCTGCTCAGTCTTGCTTTCCTCAACCTTCACAAGTCTTATTCCTGGAAATTCTCCCCAGTAAACTTCTTTCATGTGAATTCCAGAACCTGCTTCCTGAAAAATCTAACCTACTAGAGTTGGTGCCAGGAATGGTACTAGGAATGACCCCTGACTGGTGGGCAATGAAGACCTTATATCTAGTTGCACGTAGAAGACTAAGAGCTCTCGGTATGATCTTAAGGTCCCTGTTAAAATGTTCATCAGCGGTGAAACTTGTTCTGAATCCAGCAGATGGGAATGCACTAGCAGGTTCAATATTACAGGCATTTAAGAGGTACAGGGGTAATAGGTAAAAGGACTGTGAGGTCAGATGGATGAGATCATCAGTGTATTGGTTAATCATCAATATAAGGTGAATTAGAAAAGCCAGAGGGTCTTCTCAGCAGTGTACCACAGGTGTATCATCACATTCTCTGGAGGATGAAAATAGTTAATGTCCCATACTAGGATTCCATCATAAAATTATCAGATCTCCAGAAAAGGATGAATTATCAACCTTAGAAGATCTGCTATGATGATTCAATGCCCTGATTGTGAAGGAATAAGACCCAAAGAACCGAAATGATTACTCTGGGTTGATCAAGTTGGAAGTTTTGAATCCTTAGATATTTCTGAACACTTTTGGTCTACACTAGACTATTTACTCTTATAAAAATTTTAGCATTGTCTCCTTGATTAAATATGATGCAGAGAGACTTTGTTGTTAGATAATGTGTACTCCCCTCAGGATCTACCCCCATCTACCTTCCTGTATATCAAACCAATAAATGGGTCAACTTATAGCATAACCCTGTCCTGCCCAGGAGTCCTGGACTCAATAGGAAAGGAAATGAACCAGTATGTAGAAGAAGCTTCAGGATAGTGTCAATATATTGGGGCAACAACATGGAGGGTGTTTGTGGGACTGGATGTTGAGAATGCTGAATCAAAGAGAAGCCAAATGTAAAGTAAAATGAGAGAGAGTATCATTGTGGGAGCATTCATATATAATACAAGATTTTAAATTTTAGAATTATGACCTGTAAAAGGTCCCCTGGGAGGCAGTGCTTATACACACTGATTGGCTTTTAGAAACTTGGATAGAGGTGGCCCATACTAAAAGAAGCAGAGATACCAGGTCTATCATGGAAACAAGTGGAGGAAAGAATCAAATAGTTCAGACAAATGAGGATGCTAGAGAAGATACACTATTTAAAGCCAGAAAATTAACTAGTTGACTACAAAGAAAGGCCTAGAAAACACTATTTATCAAAGTGCTAAGGGAAGAGTTACCAAGATAGGCACCAACACTGTTAGTAAACTCAGTGAAGCTGTCCTCTGTAGACTAGAGATGCTACTGAAGGACTGAGCTCCTTGAGAGCAATGTGGTAGCATACTCCCAGATCATAGAGGCCATACGGTAGCATATGACCATCAGAGACAAGTAAGATACAATTGTCATCATGCACAGTATGATTAGAGATAAAAAGCAAACCTATAATCCCTCTTTAAAAGATATATAAACCATGGGCTTTGTCTTTTCATCATCCTAGTCCATAGGCATGAAGATTCACAACTGTACTAGACGCTACAAATGAACCACATTTTGCTAAATCATTCTTGAGAAAGCAAAACAAATTGAATTGAGGGATTCCAGGACCATGTCTTTGTCCTTGACCTATAAGATGTAATTCAAAAATAAAGCCTATTCAACATGTAGAGTGTCATATGCCAGTATTTATGAAGAGTAACATTATTTCTACTTACAAGAGGATAAGTAGATTCTTATTCTTCTAATGGATTTCAGCTTCCTTTGGAAAGACTGACATATGAACACAAAATCATAATTTGGTAGAATTTTCAGAAATAGAAGATAAAAATTCTCTAACCATTCTAAGAAATAAACTAGAAATGACTTAGACTAGCATCTTAACAGCAAATATTTCCAGGTGATTGGATCAGTGGTGTATTGACACCTCTCTGCTTCCCTACATCCATTTTCCATCTTTCTCTGCCCTAACTGATCCTTGGGTATCATTTGCTATGGACTTCATCTCTGAGGCTCTCTTGCCTTCTGAGTTCAGTTAATTAGAGGCAATCCCAGAGATGAACAGTGGAGAAAAGGAAAGTTGGGTGATTTAGTCTCCTGCCCCTCTCATTCTGTCTTTGGTTTTTAGTTCTATGTGTGAATCCATTTCATGTTGGATGACCACTCTAGTTGAGTTTCAGTTACACACTTCCCTCCCCATGCTCCTCTAAGCAGATATATGATGATGGTTTCCCCTTGATATTGGGCTCTGGGTTCTTTGCTATCCCTCTTGGGTTCTCTTAACACTGCCCACACTCCTGTAAATAGTTGCATTGCTAAACTGCTTTCCATTAAATAAACCCTTCTAGCATGCCATCTGTTTTCTTCTGGAACTCTGACTTATAAAGCAAGTTAATTTTTGTTACTTATCTGTATTCATTTTCACAATAAACATGTATATTTATAATGAAAAAGCAATGAAATTTCAGTTTTAATATTATTATGTTAAAGTCACTCCTCAATGGAAAAAAAAGATATTTGTGACATAAAATTTTTCTTGAAAATATCCATAACATCATACAAGCTGATACAGTGTTTTGTAGTTGTTGTTTGTTTGATTTTGGTTTGGGTTTGATGGTCGATTCCAAGTGAAAACATTTAGGGAAAATGGAGATAGGGAAAGGAGAGATTATAGGCTTCAGGTTTTGCTTTGTTATGTCATTGATCACAGCAAAGTTCAAACTCATTTCTTCTCATGTTTCTGTTCAGTGTTCAGGCCTGTGCTGATGAGTTAAGAGCTTATATGACCAAAAGTCAAAGCTATAGTTGAACTAAGATCAGCAGGGCAGATATCCAAGATTGAACACATTAAGTTGTTTAATTCTTTAAAAAAAAGAAAGACAGCACCTGCAGGGTGTTTGTTCTCATAGCATATTGCCATATATATTCACCTATTTCATGTTGCTGTTCATTTGAGGCAGTGCTTAAAAATACCCCATTGTCGCATAATAATATATGCAAACGCAATCTCACCATTTTGATTTCAAGCATTTTACTAGAAAAATTAAGTTGTGGCTATATTTAATGTTGGCTAAATTAGGGAATAGTTGTCTAATTCAAAATCTTAGCTTGGATTTCAATACCTGGAGACACTCTCCCTCCCTCATGTACTGTGAAGAGAGAAGTAATTAAGTTCCTATATTTAGAAAGAATTGGTTTGCTGTTTAGACACATCATTTACTTTTTACTCAAATGCTCCATGGGAAGGCAGACAGATACAGCTTCCTATGCGTGCCTCTGCATCTGTGCAGTTTGTGCAAAACAAACACCCAAACTCTTTGGGGACCACTCAGTCAGAAAGTGAAATAATGAAACCATTTTATCAAGAGGGAAATATTTGCTTCTGACAAGCTCATCTCTGTGGTACCCCTTCAACTAAGGTATTAAAGAAGAAAATATTTGGGCATTCATCTTCTTCAGGATTCTTAATGTCATGCTGCTACCATCCCAAGGATAGTTTGAAATGAGCCCCCCCACCCCTCCATACAAGATAAGACTGTACTGTGTTAGAAGAGACAATGGGGATCATGTTGTCCAACCCCCTCATATTATGGTGGAGAAAGTGAGACTCAGATTAAGAACCTTCTCCAAGGTTAATCAGCTTCTTAGCACCAGACCTCTTGTTTCTCTGACCAGTTCACCAAGGACATTAAGCTGCATCACTGCTGCTATCCTTCACTAAGTTTGGCATGTTATTTTTTATTTTTATTTTGTTAATGTTTTATTTTTTTCTGAGAGAAAAAGACACAGCATGAACAAGGGAGAGCCAGAGAGAGAGGGAGATACAGAATCCAAAACAGGCTCTAGGTTCTGAGCTAGCTGTCAGCACAGAGCCTGATGTGGGGCTTGAACCCACGAACTGTAAGATCATGACCTGAGCCAAAGTCGGACACTTAACCGACTGAGCCACCCAGGTACCCCATAGTTTGGCATGTTCTTAGATCTTATTGTATATCCTCTTCCTTTTCATTAAACAAACATTTATTGAGAACTTGTCATGTGCCTGCTTCTGTGCTCAGTGGTAAGACTTTATGCTAGACATTAGAAACTCAGGCTAAGTGACAGGCAGGATTATCAGAAAGGCAAATGTTAAAAATAAATCAACACTTCTTAAATCAGATGAGGAAGGAGGATGGACCTAGGACTGCAGATGCATAAGTCTTTTCATATAAATGGATTATATGTGGAGTGGCATTCATTGGTCAGTTATGCTCTGAACCATCTAGATGTTATGAGCAGGAAAATGAATGTTGAAGGAAATGCTAATGGTTTGGGAAAAAACTCCTATCAGTGAAACTTGAAAGCACAGTTGTTGGTAAAGTACCTAGGGAGTTTTATAGAATGAGGAAAACTCTGGGAAACATCAACATTTAAGATGTAGTGTCAAGAACAACTGCCCTAAACAACAAGAAGCCAGCCAGAAAGAGCTAATTACACATTCACTGAGAATGATATATCCCAAGCCAAGATTAGAACATGGTAATATTTGTTTGTTTGGTTGTTGGTTGGTTGGTTGGTTGGTTTATTTTAACAGCTTTTTCAAACAATGCAAGAGATGAAATAATCAAGGTACTTGCCAGCATCCAGTAGGTTAGGCAATACCATAAAAAATAGTATTGTTTATATAGACAAGAGAAACTTCAATGAAAGTGGAAAAGTGGAATGAGAGTTACAGTGAGAAAAGAGGCTAAGAGTTGGTGAGAAAATGGTGGCAAGTATTAGCTTTACTTTTAAAGTAATTAGACAGAAGAAGTAGCCAGTGAGAAATGTGGTTGAGAGAAGAATTTGTAAGAAAAAAAGAGGTCTAGACACAAGTCCTGGATTCAGAGATGAACTATGTTCCTTTTCTTTTCTGTTCTTTTTCCACCTAAACATCCCTGGTGAGATAGTGACTAGGGAAATAGATTTCTTGTAAATAACATGTAGGCAAATGGGTGTGTGTGGGAGTGTATTGAGGACAAAATGAGGAAGGGAAGAGTGTTTCTTAAGTCAGTCTGTCACATCACAGCATCCTAATGCAGGATGCATTAGGCTTGATGAGTCTGAGAGTCAATTGAGCTCTTACATTCCAGCTACCACAGATGGGAGTATTACCAAAGCTAGCCATGGTGATTAGTCCTGACAACTCAGTTCTGACAGATTCAGTCAGAATCCCTGTTGCAAAATGACTCAGAGCTTAAGAAAGATATTTACCAACAGAGAACTGCCAAAACGACACTGAGTGATTGAGGTTAAAAAATAAATTACAGCTCCTTCACCTGAGTCACTCATCTTAAACTGATTCCTGTCAAGTTAAATGGTCACTCTCAATTGCCTCAAGACAAAATATAGGTCTCATAGTTGCCCCAATATTTCTTTACTTAGTGTAAGGCATGCCCCTTTCAGGAAGAAAGTCACAGTATTTCCCTAAGAAATGTTAGGATCCTTCTAGTCACATATACATGTTAAATTAAATCATAATCACTTTTTATCATAATGAGTTGCATGCTTGGGAATAGTAAATTTTTCAATGCACAGTGAAAATATTCTTGGCATGGACACATTTCATGCAAAGGCAGATTTCTAGACTGTTCAAAATTAGCTTTCATTATTATTCAATGATGTGTCAAATGAAATGAGCTAAAATAGATTGATGCTGTTACCTGGTCACTGGTATACAGCGTGTCGCATCACAGTAGAATCAGACAGTGATTTTAAAATAGCAATAGCCTAGTATTCCCAAATATTTATCATAGGGTGTCAGTGACATCACAATATGTCCAGTGGTTATGGACACTACACTACCTGCCACATTCAGTGCTTCCCTGCCCGGTAACAACCCATAACCCCTCAAAATTTAAGAGTCTTGGGAGTCTCTCAGGGCTTCTGCTGAGATCTTGCAGGTCTCACTCCTAATATAGTTGTAGGAAAGAGAAAGGATATTTCAGAACTTCTTTGTGTCTTTAATTCCTTGGATGATTATTAGTTTAACCTACATTTCCTACAAAAAATAACAAGGGTGAGTCTGATTTTTCTTGAGATCTTTGGAACTTTCTTCCTGCCTCTCACCATCCCAGAGACTCTCCAAACTATTGGCTATCCCAGTCGTAATACCAACCACCATGGCAAGGAAGAAATGGACAAATGGCCATTGGCCAAGGTCACTGCCTGGTACCAAGGGTCATTCTGGTTGTCCATAAAGTCACTCTTCAGTGAAGAAATATAAATGGAGGAATAGAAGACCCTGCTCATATCTCAGACTTCTGATAGACTTGGTTTCTACAAAGACGACTCTCCACTTGAATTCTAGCATTGGGAGAGCCAGGCGATTTGGAAGCTTGCCAAGTTACCACGGTCAGATTAAACCTCAGGTCTAGAAAACACTGAAGTAAAATTTAAGATTAGGATGACATAATGTGGTTCTTTATTATTTACTAAAATGTCATTCTGGACAGAGGATAGGACTATAAAGGTACTTTGGTGCCCTGCCCTGGGTCACTGGACTGGACTACACACCAACTCCAGCTGCTGTGAGTGATGGCACTAATAGTTCACTGCCCCTCTTCTTGCCCAAGAGCAGCCGGTGACTGATCAGGGAGGGATACAAAACACCAACTTCCTTGCCTTAAGTTAGGAAAAACTGTGATGCTTTCTGTGCTGCAGAGCGTCCTCTGGAATTAGGTCGATGCTAGTCACCAGCAGAGATAATATTTTGCTTGTTTTTTTTGTCACAGTGCTGTCCTGCTTCCTTAACCTTCCTGGAGAACATTCCCTCAATTAAGTCACTATCTCGGAAACCTCTGCCTCAGGCCCTGCTGCTAAAAACCCCAACCTAAGACAAGTACCTACTCAATAGGATCAGTTAAAAACAAATAAGGATATATATGGAAATCATAGCTTTTAGGTAAATTATGCAAATTATAATAACAAACAGGAAGACCGGAATGCAAAGAATCAAGTGCTAGAGTGAACGTTTGTGAAAGATCTGAAATTTTATGCAATCACTGGGTGTTGACCAACGTGCAAGGAGATGAACCTGCATTTGAAGCAATGGTGGTTCTCTGGTGATTCCTTAAATCTCTAGTAGAGTAAGAACTGACCCAGTATGCAGGACTAAAAATCTAAGAGGATTAGACTGGCCAAGGATGTGAGCAAAGCAGAAGAGAGCTGTGCTTACCATTGATAGATGTATTTATCTTTTAGAAACCATACCCAGCACACTATAATAGTCCCTAAGCAATAATGATTACACAATATTATTTGCCATATGTTAATTGAAGACTGTTTGAAATTTATAAATTCAAATTCAAATTTATTCAAATTTATAAATTTTCATCACATTACACAAATCAAAAAATAATATTTTCAGTCTTTTTTCTTTGTTAAAAATTGTATATGGTAAACATATATCAATCAGGAGGTAACTATAAATCCTACAGCAAAAATAACTGTACTTTGGATCAAGGCTTGTCATAATTAGGTGATGTAGACACCATTTTCCTACTAATTTTGTTTCAAAAGAACTTAAGCTTCATGTTGTGGAAAAGAGATAAAAACTTTAAGTATTATTTGGAAATGAAAAACCTGAATTCAGAAGGAAGACTCGCAATAGTTATAATTCTAGGACCTGAAAATTCTGATCACAAGTCAGATTAACTTTCTGAGAATAAGTTTCTTTTTGAATAAGCCAATGAATAAATAAGAATTGATTGGTATAGACTATCACTTTGGACACCTTTCCATTTTAGGGACCGTCTAGACATTTAAAAGTTTTTCAGTATTTAGTTATTTAGTTATGTAGATACCATTTAATCTGCCTTCCAAAGAAAAGGATTTGGATTTATTCCTCTAATTTTTACCAAAGCAAATATTTTAATGAATAAATTTTTATTACGGTTTTATCAATCTCAGATTTTCTGTAGGATAGATTCTTAGAAGATACATCCATAGATCAAAGAGCATAAATATTATCAACTTAAATAAATCTGAACATTATTTCAAGTGTCTTTTTAATATCTTATTTTCTTATTTATTTCTGCAGAGAGCTTGTAAGATTGCCTGGTTCCTTTCATCCTCCATATCTCTGTGTATTACTTATGGCAATCTTCAAAAGGATCCTCTAACAATTCCTCTCATTTCTGTCCACATATGTCACCCCTCCTGTCATGAGAGGAGACTAATTCCCTCACTTTGAATTTCCACTGATTTTGACTTGCTTTGACCAGTAATATTTAAGACAGGTGGCATCATGCTGGTTCTGGGCCAAGACCCCAAGCGGTTTAGCAGCTTCCACTTTGCTCAGAAAAGCCACCCATAATGCTGTAAATAAGCTCAAGACTGGCGAAGAAATACTACGATACTGTGAGGAGGAAGGTAAAGACCACAAGAAGGAGCATGATGAACCGAACATCTGAGTGAAGGCGTCTTAGGTTTCCAATCTGGCCAGTGCCACATGGCACAAATTAACTGACCCCCACTCAAATTCCTGAAGTACAGAAACATGAGAAAAAATAAGGCAGTTTTAAGCTGCCAGGTTTTGAGATGATTTGCTATGCATAAGTATATACACATATGAAAAATTATCATTTTCATATTTACCAATATGACTGCCAAAAAGACTTTTTTATATTAATTTTATTTCATGAAATATCAGTGAGGTTGAGCATCTTCTCATATTTTGGCTATTTATATTTCCATTTTTGGACTTTGCCAGTCTTAGTGTTTTGACTACTTGTGGTCTGTCAAATTTTGTTTCATATTATTCTTTTCCTTATTGATCACAATAAATCCCTATAGCTGTGTGTATTAGGGATTATGTTTTATGTCACCAGTTTTGAAAAACAACCCACATTTATTTCATTTTTTTCCTCAGTTGTGTGGCAGTGGTGTATGTGCACATGTGTGAGTGTGTGTAGGAATGTCTTGCAGATATCTTTATCAGTTGTTTCCTTTATGATTTCACATTTAGAAAGGTGATATATGATGGGAATTTTAAAATATTCAACCAATTTTAGTCCATCCATGTTTCCATTAAAAATTTTTTAAACATTTATTCATTTTTGAGAGATAGAGACAGAGTGCAAGCAGGGCAGGGGCAGAGAGAAGAAAACATGGAATCTGAAGCAATTTTCAGGCTCAGAGTTGTTAGCACAGAGCCCCTCATGGGGCTCGAACCCACAAACCATGAGATCATGACCTGAGCTGAAGTTGGATATTTGCTTAACTGACTGAGCCACCTGGGCGCCCCATGTTTCCATTTTTTAAGTTTCCATTTACAATGATGTGAAAAACTAGTCAGATATTTCAATGTTATCTATTTAAAAGCCTGTGCTTTCTCCATGTTTAGTATATATTAATTTTAAATGTAAATAGGGCTAATTCATATTATGACACTTTTTTAAAACTTTAAAAATAGAAATATTCTTTTTTTTCTAGACAATAGTAGAAAATTACTAAATTAGATAACTAAAAGTGGCAGATTGTTTTATAACTGATTATAGGTATTGTTGCATTTTGGGCTAGAAATCTTACAAGATCACAAAGAATTACTTGAAGCTCTATCCTTTGAATGGTTCACAATTCAGTCGAGCTTACATATAAATAGAAATATTCTAATCAGATTGTTCTTTGAATTACATTGGATTCATAGATCAACGTAGGAAGATTTTTGAAACATAATTGATCTTCCTATGTGTATTCCTTTCAAGTTTCTTTTTTGTTTGTTTAATAATGTCTATTTCAATGAGAAGCATTTCTTTTCAACCACTTTATTGAAGTATGAATGACATATAAAAAGCTGTACATATTTAATTTATACAAATTGTGAGCTTGAAAATAAGTAGATTATTTATTTAGTTTTTATTCCTAAAAAGTTTATGCTTTGTTTCTAATGTGACTAGAATATATCTTTATTTTGTTTTCTAAATAGTTATTGGTTTCATACAGGGGAAATATTCAGGAGAATATAGGAAAAGGAAACCTTGGGAGGTTAGGTCAAGTTTGAAAGGGTGTTTATCTACAAGTTATGAATGACTGTTTTCAGAGGAAAAGGGAACAAAGATTTTAGCAAGGAGAAAGGCCAAGTTCAATAGGAAGGAAAGGTGAAGCCTGTGTGGAATTGAAGAGCTATAACCAGGGTAAATATCAATGTCGTGGGCTTTAGAGAGTGTAAAGGAGTCACAGGAGGGTGGGATGGAGTTAGGTACATCATGAACCAAGTGCATGAATTCTGACCCTGTGCCAGAATGATCTTTGATTCAAAGAGTCCTGTGTTTCCTGCCAGAGTTGAGTGAATCTTGAAATATGGTGAACCATGTTAGATACCACTTAGCAAACCAGTTATCATCCTTAAATTAAAGTGAGCAATCAACGAAGTGACCCAAGTAGTAGACAAGTTGTCACCTACATATCCTTGGTCATCACTATGGATTACAACAGAATTAAATAGTGACTATGAAACAAATACTCTTGATAGTGATATAGTCTTTGACACTAGCAGTATGAAAAGAACACAAAATTCAGTACTTTCATCAGTATTTAAACTCAAAGAATATTCATTTCTTCCAGAGAAACTTAGATTTGCAAGTTTTCCTAATATTTAAATTCACAGATGAGAAAATTGAGGCTGCACAGGAAAAGTTACCCCCTATTGCTGTTATTTATAATAGCATTCACAGTATGAATTTCAGTCCTTTTTTGGAAAAGGAAAGGATATAAAAATAAATACATTAATAATGAAATGGAACAGTCAGTAGCATTCTGAAAACTATAGGTATGTGGGTTCATGCGTGTTCACATGCATGTCCCATACAGAATTGCTGGAGGTTGATGAAGGTGGATAAACATGTTAACAATAGTAAGATGGCAAAACTTTTAAGAAAATAGTTCTTAGATTCCAAGTATGTATTTCAGAGTCATACCTAGACTAATAACCTCTTGGGAGAAAGATTAAAGGAGTGAGTAGAAAGGAAATATGATAAATATCTCTGCATAGTGTGTGGGGGAAAAGGTAGTAAGTAAATGAAAGGCTCAAAAGCCAAGTAAGAGATCATGGGTCTGGTCTGCTCTGCCAGGCCAATCACCTGAGGACTTTTCACAAAGGTTTCTGTTGTTTTTGAGGCCCTATACGTGTGAGCACCCAGAGTGGGATTTTTTATACATGTATTTTTAAAAATTTAAAGAAATAGACTGAAATATTAGGGTTCCTCAAAAAGTTTGCAGCTGATAGAATGCTTGAGAAGACAAAGCCTCTCAAAACGATGAATCAAAATGAGCCTGAACTACAGGGACTTGCATCCAGGTCATGGACATGACAAGGCCTCCACATTCCATCCATTTGGGATGATACTTGAGTGTGACGCCCAAACACCTCCAGGAAGAGAAATCTGCAAATTCCTCTAGGTGCCATCAACCCCTCTAAACAGAAAATTGATTTTAGCTATTTAACTGCATTTAGAGATCACAGGACCACAGCTAGCAATAAGTCAGGGAAAATGACAATATGTTGCTAAATAGAGACCCTAAATCAGGTGGTGAATGTGAAGTCTCAGAATGAGATGAACACAGAAAGTAATCAGGAAGTGCCAAAACAAATTAACCTTTTGGGGCTCTTGTTACTAATGGAAAGTTGAAGCCTACAGCACTGTGTACACTTGTCAGGTCCGACAGGTGCCCTTTCATAAGTCATAATCAACAACAGCCTGGGAGAAATTCTTTGACTCAGACGCTCTGAGCTGAGCAATATTCTTGAGAAATAAGCAGCTGTGTGCCCTCATTCTCATTTTCTCTCCCTTTCCATAAAAAATAATTTAAAATACTCACTTTCTACTTTTCTTGATAAGCCTAGCTCAGAGCAAGTAAAACACAGGGCCAATTCCCCAAGTGGAACTTCCAAATGTAGGTGAGCATGGATACTCCCTTCTCTCTCTCTCTAATTAGCAGATCTTTCCAGCAGTCAGCTGGCAATTATTCAATGGCCCCCAGAACTGTCCAACCACAGCCGAGACTCCAGTCGTTTCATCAGAAGCACAGGAAAAATTCATAGCGCCGAGGAATGGCACTTGATAAAAAGCAACTCGTGGTATATATTGCCTTCAAGTATCAGAATAGAAAATGCTTCCTAATACTCAGGCCCCTGTCTATAAATCCAACACCATATAATTTCTACAATATGCAATTTTCAACACCTTTATCTTCATAGAAAGAGTCTACCTGGAAGTCAATTTAGTTAAAAAAATAGATTTAGAATATGAACACTGAGGCTGATAAGACAAAAATTGTCATCTTTGATTCAGTCATTCATTCTTTCAGCTGTCATAAACAAAGCATTATGCCCGGAAATACAATGTCTTCAGTGCCACTTGGGTTCTCTTTCTAATGTGCAAATCATATCAATTCATGGGTTGTCTACAAGATGAAGAACAACCTCTTAATATACTTTACAATTTTCTACTAAAAGGGAGTGTTATGGGAGTTTGTTAACAATTGTAGAATTTCAAGCTCTACCCTAGACCCTCTGAATTAATTTCTTCATTTCTACCCGGCTCCCAAATTATGCTGAGAGTGCCAGTGTGCTGACTATACTTTGAGAAATTCTGGTGTAGAGAGCCCTCTGTGACAAACCTTCCTCCCTTCTCCCAGGTCATCTGCACCACCAGACCCCCTTCCCAGGTATGCTCCAAGCCCCAGCCACACTAACTTATTTGAAGTTCTCCCAAAGCAGGGACTTCCATGACTTTATTTCTTTAAACGAAATGCTGATCCTACTTCCTTCCTGCAGCTCTGCCCTGCATGAGCTACCCTATTCATTCATTCCCTCTCACTTTCAACTAGTTCTCTTCTTTCAGCTCTCACATTAGATGATACTTCTTTCAAGATGCTTTCCTTAATGTCCCCAAATTGGATATGTTCACTTCCTTTCCACTGTCATAACATCCTTTTCTTACCTCCATTGGAAAAGTAGCCTTATCTTTCTGTATCTGCTCACTTCTTTCTGTATAATTACTGCAGTCTTTAAGTACTTTTGAGTTCTTATTGTTGCTTTTATTTTTATCTTTATTATTACCTCAGTAATGTACCTGGCTGATAGAACATATTCAAGTGATTTAATATGTAGTATTGAATGAATGTTTAAAAATATTTTTAATTATTTTTTGTATTTATTTATTTTTGAAAGAGAGACAAAGCATGAGCAGGAGAGAAGCAGAGAGGGAGGGAGACACAGAATCTGAAGCAGGCTCCAGGCTCTGAGCTGTCAGCACAGAGCCCAGGGTGGGGCTTAAACTCACAACCCATAAGATTACGACCTAAGCCCAAACCAGACGCTCAACAGGCTGACCCACCCAGGTGCCCCTTAAAAAGACTTTTAATATATTTTCTCTAGGGTTATTTGCAAGTTAGGAATTTTGAAGTCTTAAAATCAAAAGATTTTACATCTGTAAGGGAATTCAAAACATTAAAAAGCAGGAGAGGAAAGTGTACATGGATGGACGAGTTCAGCAGGACCCATTTTGAGGAAGATTCTCGGGCATGCCATGTTCCACTGATACTCATTTTGATGAATTGCTACCCCAAGTCTCTGGAGCTGACAGGCACTTCATGGGCTAAAACCACAACTATTTTAGAATATGCTGTATTTTATTTTCTGTACCAAACAGAAGGCTTTAAACTCACAGACTTATTTTCCTCTGCTGCTTTATAACTGCCTGACCAAAGGCTGCTTAGAACTGGCAGTTTGCTTTGGATAGAAAGTCTCAGCAAGGGGTATATTCCAACAGCAACATATTTTTTCAGTCAATGATATAAATGCATTGAGCTTACAATTCCAAAGGTATTTAGATAGATGTGTATGTTTGTCAGATTTCTCATGGAGAAGGTTAATGTAGTGTGTCTTATCTTTTTTAGACCACATGAGCCTCCATTATATTCTTGTGTATGTTTATTGAATCATTTGTCTAGATTTCAGTGGCAACCTGGGTGCCCTCATATAGTTCCACAAAAATATATTTCAAGGTAATAAGAAAGTAGTTTCCTTTATTGTTTAGAAAGTCAAAAAAAAAAAAAAAGAATGGCTGTGGTAGAGGTAGAGCCATCTCTTCTGAGATCTGATATATATTTGTGAGCCTATTTATCTGGTATAAGTTTCTCTCAGTGCAACAGTGGTCCTTCAGCAACATGGAATAAAAAGGCATGGGTAAGTATCAGAGAGCAGAAAAAGAAATGTATACATTGCCAAATAAAATAATTTCCCCATGTAAATGATGACCAATACACATCTCTTATTTTCTTTTATTTTTTAAAAATTTTAATGTTTATTTTTGAGAGAGAGACACATTGCATAATGGGGAAGGGACAGAGAGAAAAGGAGACACAGAATCCAAAGCAGGCTCTAGGCTCTGAGCTGTCAGCCCACAGCCAAATGTAGGGCTCAGACCCGCAAACCATGAGATGAAGACCAGAGCCGAAGTCAGATACTTAACCAACTGAGCAAACCAGGAGCCCCTGTATCTCTTATTTTAATCTTCTTTCCCTTTGCTGCAAACTATGGTCCAATAAAATTTAGAAGGATTCTATCCCTATGTATTAACTCCATATGGAAGTATAGACCTACTATCATCATGACCTCTCATTTGCTATTCTCAACAAATCTACTTTCCTTCTAAACTCAACTGTCTTTCCTGCTTAAATCTTCATGGTTTGTAAGAGTCTAATGAAGGATTAAAGCTAGCTTAATGTATTTTCTCACAGTAATATAGAATTGTTCCTCTATATCCAAACCATGTTTTCAAACCTTCTATTATATATATAATTATATATAATTTCTATTATATATATTTTATAATATATATATTATAGCTAAGGAGATGGTTTTCAACTTCATTGACAACTCAACAGGACTGCAATTTATGGAGAGTTTATAATGTTCTAAGCGCTGGTCTGTTTCCACATATTGACTCTGAGATGTAATTCATAGATATACTGACATTTTTCACCCGAGGAAACTGAGGCTGAGATATTAAATTATTTGCCCAATTTTAAAAACCTAGACTTGGGGCGCCTGGGTGGTTCAGTTGGTAAGTGTCCAACTTTGGCTCAGGTCATGACCTCAGGGTTCATAGCCCCATGTTGGGCTCTATGCTGACAGACAGCTCAGAACCTGGAGCCTGTTTCAGATTCTGTATCTCCCTCTCTCTCTTACCCTCCTCTGCTCACGCTGTCTCTCTATCTCTCTCTCTCTCAGAAATTAAAAAAAAATTAATAAACACTAAGACTAGCAGAGCTGCCTATTGAACTTGTATTGCCTGATGTCAAACTTAGTTCCTACCACAGCATTACTTTGATTAAATATTTCAGTGTACAAGGAGACCCTTAATTTGAACTATGTGTTTCACTAACCATACCATATTTATTTCCCATGAAGAGATAATGTGAGTCTATATTTTACATTCAGAGAAAATATTGTTTAAAAGCAAAACTTTCTCTAATTGTAGAAAGAGAAAAATTACCAACAATTTTTCCCTAAGACCCATAAAACAGCAGATGATGTGGAGATTCCCCATTTAGTGCAAATCTCATTAGCTCTGTAATTTGTTCAATAGCATAATAAAAAGAAAATTCCAAGTCATTAAAGCCTTCTCAATCTTCACTGCTATAAGTGCCTGATGAAATAAGTAAACGATCCATTCTGCTTGAAAGCAATTTTTATATTCAAAATTGCAACTAATTTAACACATACAATGTCAGGACCAATAATTGGGTGTCTTTACTTTGAAGAAAAAAAGAAATGGGCCAAACATGAGTCAGTAGTGGCTGAAACATCAAGCATAAATATATAACCTACAGGAAAGCACAGAACCTCATTGCCAAGGTGTGTGGCCAACTACTCCTATATAAGTTTTAATGGATCTGGAAAGAGATATATACTACATCTTGTAAAGGGAATGACTAAGCATTTCCCTTTATGATGGCAGGTCCATAGAGAGACATTCTACCATAATGAAGAGAACATACTCTACATCTGTCTTCTAATACAACTTTAGGGCAAGTGATCATCTTCTGAGAAGCAATTTCCACATCTACCAAATATTTTGTGAGCGCACGCTCTGCTTCATGTTATTATGAAACAATGATAGTATATTCTTAAACTTGTGGCTAGTGCTAAAATGGGTTTTGGGTAGTTAGATATACTGGGCAGGAAAACGTCATAAGTCTTATGAACAACACAAGTTCTTGTTGTTCAAAGTCATAAGAACAGCATAAGTCTTGAAGTCATTTAGATATTCTTTGAGAGTATAATCTAAAACACATCACATTACTGTGTGGCATGATTGTTTTCCATAATAACTGTCTATTTTATTCTTAAATTTATTATATATGCATGTTGACAGAAGCTCAGGGCATAAAACCAGTGTACTGAGATGAAGTAATACATTTTATTTTATTATTGAGTATGCAGTGTATTCTGAAGATATTTGGAGTAATAATTTTCCTTGATTCTCATACTGACAACTCAATACTCCTCATGTCCAGGTCTCACACACAGGTTCCAAGTTAGGAAATTCTGCTAAGCTGAATTCTAGGAACTGACTGGGGGTGAGTGTGATATTAGAGTTGTGAAGACAGCCAGCAAAGGGATTGAACCATGTATAGTATCAGAGAAAGGAAACAAGGTTAGTTTCAAAGGAAAATAATCAAATGCCAGGTCTGCGTGGTGATAGCAAATCCTTTCTTCTTTAAACAAACCAGTGGCCGTGGTTCTATATGTTCTAGGTGCCCAATTATTAGATATTAAGTACCCACTGGCAAGAAAAATAAATGTGATTCCTGCCTGTCTGAAGCTTAAAAATCTGGTAGATATGGTCAAGGAAGTAAGCTAAACATGAGTCCCCAAAGATCATTCTACTGCACAAGATCCATAAAGAGAAGAACAGTTCACCCCTTAGGAGCCAGAGAGGTAAGCAGGAGATCAGGAAGTATAGCATTCAGTGAGAGTTACTGAGACAAATCATTTAGCAGGGCTTGGGAAGTCAATGGGAGGAAAAGGTTACTTCTGACCCCGTTACTGCCTACAATAGAGTAGAGGCAGCTGGCCTAGCCAAAAGTTCCAGGCCAGGCTCTATACTTCTGCTGCAGCTGAATTCCACTCAAGCCTCTAGAAATAAGAACAGTGGCTAACACTTTGTGACATTTTGTTTGTGCCAGACACTCCTCTGAGAACCCTTGCGTTTAGTATTGAATCATTAGATTCTAGAAGCACTCTTTTGAAGTATGTGCTAATATTATCCCCAGTTTAAGATGGGGAGATTAAAGCAAAGAATAAGTTTAAAATCTAATAATGTGCCCAAGGTCACACAGGTGATAAATCACAGAGCGAGGATTTGAATCAGACTCTGGCACCAGAATTCGGCTCTTAACTGCTCTGTTATTTTGTGTCCCAAAGTCATTTTAATTGGGTTGGATATTTAAAAAGCAAGTTCTACAGGATGAGTAAGCAAAATTCAAAGTGTTCATGGTTACTATTACTATGCTTACATTCTGTCACCTCCAGCATGATAACTTGTCACATTCCTCATGGATGGCACCAAATACTCACTTTAAACTCTGGTTCTGGTACTTGGAGCCCTGCTTCTTCTGCATTTGAACCACTGCCTTGAGCCTCCCTGGTATTAAGTTGTCACAAAATCAAGACCTTGTCTCATTCTCACAAACCTCCCAGAATCATGTGTCCTGCCTCTGAACACAGAGTTGCAATAATCATTTGTTTACTTATGCACTAAATATGTTATAATTGTTTACCATTTAGACACTGCCTACTTGCCTTGTTCTCCACCCACTAACATTCCTACAGTGTCTCTTATCAGACTTGACCTTATTACTGGGATAGTGTAAACCTCTTTGATAATAATTATTCAGAATATTCAGAAATCGATGTCACCAAAATCTCAATTTACCTGAGGTGCTTGGGTGGCTCAATTGGTTAAGCGTCTGACTGTAGCTGAGGCCGTGATCTCACAGTCTGTGAGTTCAAACCCCATTGGGCTCTGTGCTGACAGCTCAGAGCCTGGAGCCTGCTTCAGATTCTGTGTCTCCCTCTGTCTCTGCCCCTCCCCTGCTCATGCTGTCTCTCTCTCTCTCTCTCTCAAAAATAAAATAGCATATTAAAAAAAATTTAATGTCAATTTACCAAATATGTCTGATAGCCTGAGCCTCTGACTACTGCCTACAACTTGATCTGTCCTCTAGTGCACCGGTGGCACCAGTGGAAATGTCAAGGGTCCAGATTACGATTCGCCCACATTTCTGTTGCCTGAAGTCCACTATAAACTCCTATAGTTTTTGCTCTGCACAAAAGCAACTACCATTAAGGACAAACACAGACACGTGGGCAGCTCACATTCATTTGTTAAACCATATGTCTGTGAAGCTGTGTTTCCTGAGGGGGAAGCTTCCTCTTCTCCTTCAGATTACAGCAAGAGGGTAATTCCTGTGCAAGTGCTGAGTAAGACCAAGCTAATGTGCAGGCAGCTTGGGTAGCTCTGTACATATCTCCACCAATATCCGAGACCATGGTACTGACCCTTGGCAAAGATAGTGATGGAAGTTATTAGCTAGTGATTTATATTATAAACTTTAAAGATCAACCCCCCTTGGAAGAGGCCCTATATCAGTTTCATTTATATTGTTTATTGAAAATGTGTGGGTTGATGATTTGCACCTGATTTATATGGTTACCCAGCTTGGATTGAGCTATGTTTACTGGGACTTTGGTTCCCCTGATATGAAAGTTACTTGCATGTTTCTTTTAGGTTCATGATCTGAAAATAAAGTATTATTTTCAGTGTTACTAGGAAAGGTCCCTGGATGTATTTCTAGTGTGCCTAGGAGTCCTGGGCTTTTCTGATATTTGCTTGTGTTTTCTTTTTTTCCTATTGATTGTACTGTATTCTTCATTTTTATTAAAGCCTCATATGGAGTCTCCTGGGTCCTTCCAATTATTTGACGTCATGTAATTGCCATAAGGTGCCATATGTGCAAGCACAGAATTGAATGACTATTTTCATAATCACAAGTTCTTATTCTAGTTCTGTTTCTTGATATACATTAAGAGTAATAATGTCTCCCATTTATTAACCAAATATTGCTTGATAGGCATTGAAATATTTCCTTTACAGTTGTTTAATTATTTAATTAATTATTTCAATATGTGCTGAACACATTTGCTGTGCCAGATACTGTGGTAGACGTTTGGGAAGCAACAGTTAACAAGAATGTATCTTTGGCATCTACGCTGCTTCCAATCTCCCAATAAACACAGATGACATTACTTTCATATTCACTTTTTTTATGGTACAGAAATCACTCACAAATGGCTCACTTTTACAAAAATTAGACTATAATTAGTTTCACGAATGGCTCTGTAGCAATTGCTTTGCCTTCCATATACAGCATGAATGTCAATAAATTCACTTCACTATTTTCAATGATGTCACTGTATGCCTCATATGGATGTATTTCTAGTCACCTCTTTAAAATAGTTGTTACTGAGAGGCACCTGGGTGGTTCAGTTGGTTAAGTGTCCAACTTAGGCTCAGGTCATGATCTGGAGGCTCATGAGTTCGAGCCTCGTGTTGGGTTCTGTGCTGACAACTCTGAGTCTGGAGCCTGCTTCGGATTCTGTGCCTCTCTCCCTCCTTCTGTGCCCCTCCACTGCTCATGCTCTATCTCTCTTGCAAAAATAAATATATATTAAAAAACAAAACAAAATTGTAAATACTTACTTTTGGGTATCTAGATGGGTTTCTGCCTTTTGTTTAGCTTTTGATAGGGATAAGCATACCCCATCATTGCAGTGCATGGAGCACTGCTTCTGAATAGAGCTGGGAGAATACTTAATGATACTATCACTGATAATACCACAACAGCCCAAAGCAGAGATTATTAGGTATAAGTCTTAATAAAGCCAGCAGAAATAATAGACAAACTTATTTTGGAGATCACTCAAGAGTGGTAGTTATTGTCTTTCTATTGTCACCATTACTTGAAATTTTTGGTAGTTTATCTCTGAAAATTACCAGATTTCTGTCATTAGATAGCTTGTGGGGAGGAGCAGATTTCCCAGACATTACTTTTCAGCCTGACAAAAAGCCCAAAAGGATTCTACTAGCCTGTTCCATCCTTCCTGAGTTAAGTCTTAAAGAATCCATGAAAATTGAGGAAACCGAGGCAATGCACTGATCTCTTCAAAGTAATTAAAGAGAAAAATGCAGAGAATACACTGACTCTCTACAGTCATTCTGTCTTCCCAGAGATCCTCCTGATTGAAGATAAGAAGCAGTTCTGAAAACAGTATTTTTTTTTTGTGATCTCCTTTTGTCTTTTCATATTCATCACCTATATAAGCACATGGGAATATGAGTCTGCGAGCACATGCACACACACATACAGTATCACCTTTCCAGTAATAGAATCCAGAATTTAAACATTGGAATGAGCTTTGTGATAGCACTATAACACCTAAAGTTGCCTAGAGGGGAAGAATTTGTTTGGATGATTAAAAAGATGAATAATTCCTACTATGATAATCTGATCTAGGATCAGGTCTAAGTAATTAGTCTAGGATTTGCTAAGTTGCCAAGTACTCAAAATTCTAATGGTATATTTAGCACATGTTGTAGTTCAACAATAGACGACCAGTGAAGCCCAAGCTATAAAACCACCAGGGAACAGACTAGGCTCTATGCCAGGAATAATATTTAGATTCAATCAGAACATTAGGTCTATGTATATGTCCCTAACAAAGATAGTGTTTATTCCTCTCCATCAATCATGAATACCTTCTGACTTTTATAAGGTAATAATAAATCTATTTCCAAATAGTTCTGCAGATTTTACAGTTACATGACTGGGTTATTTTCCTTTATGATGTTCACGTTTTTATCAAGTGTCATGTAAACCTGATTTATTTCAACTAATATACAATAAAATCCTCATTACCTGAAATTATTGGCAGAATAAACAGTTCAGACTGTGTAACATCTGTAAAATTAGAAAAATGCATATGATTGACATCTTTGTAACATGTAACTTCTTAAAAGAAATGAGTTGAAAACAATTCAGTGTTTTCTTTTCAATGGATGCTCACCAGGAATAATTATGTTTCCCCCACATGCAAATGATGTGGGCCATATGGCAGAATGACAACTTGCTATCATACTGAACTGAGCATAGAGACAACACTCTGAAAGTGCTGACATGTACCATTTGGTCAAACTTGAGTCTGGTGCGTTGGTACCTTTGGGATCTGATGAAGCACAGGTGTCTTGTTGATGAGAAAGTGTGAGAAGAAATATAAATTAATAAATCCTTATATCTTTAAGGCTTTCGGAGATTAAACTCAAAAAACAGGAAAAAATATGGCTCTTAAAATGAACCTTCCTGAATACATATTGCAGCCATTCCACTTACTATTTTGATAACTATTCACCCTAATAATTCATTATCTTAAATGTAAATGAAGTACACACTTCCCCAGCCTGCTCTTGATATTTTTAATTACACAAATAGAGCACTAATATATCCTTTCTGAAAAATATTCAATGATTATGCACAGAAAAACATGAATGTTGATCATTACTTTCTTCCTTATTGTTTTTCTATTCACTCCTCAGAAATTTCTAAAGTTAAGAATTTAGCATCTAGAAATTCAGTCTTTTTTCTAGGTATTTACATGAAAATGTTATTTTTCCTATAAATACTATATTATTTTTTCTGGAACTTTATTTTTTTTTTTACTTAACCATACATATTAGCAATACATTCATGTCAGTACAGGTAGGTTTAACTAATTATGCAGGTAACCATAATTATTGAAAATACTCAGATATTTTCTTATTGATGGATGTTTATAATCTTTCCAAGTTTTAACTCTTACAAAGAATGCTAGAGTAGAGTCTTTATTACAAACACACAAATGTTGTGTTGGGATAGAAGCATGGGATTGAAGCTGCTATATCAAAAATTGAATGTTTTTAATTTTAGTGTGTACTGGCAAATTGCTTCTAAAAGGCTTTATTAATTATGGCTCCCTCTATATGATGTTATTTACTTTGTGTGTCCTCAGTAACACTGGGCATTATCACATTTTCAAACATTTGATAATGAATTTAAAATATATTTTAGGGGCGGTGGGGTGGCTCAGCCGGTTGAGTGTCTGACTCTTGATTCTTTGGCTCAAGTCATAATCCCAGGGTTGTGGGATGGAGTCCCAAGTTGGGCTCCACCTTGAGCCTGGAGCCTGCTCAAGATTCTCTCTCTTGCTCTGCCCCTTTCCCCCCACTCTTGTGCTGTCTCTCCCTCTCTCTCTACCTAAAATAAATATATTTTTTAAATTTAAAAAAAGAAACTGCTTTACAATGTATCTCCTTGAGGACTAATTCTTCTGTACATGTATGTAAGTGTTTCCCTACATCTCATCTGCACCCTCTGCCTCTGCCATGGTTTCCCCACTGGAATGATAGTCCCAATCCAGGCCAATGGTACAGGACACCTGGAAGGGAAGCTGGTTCCTGTCAGTCTATTTATGTCTTGGCTGGACTCTGAGTACTGTAAATACTTGTTGTTTCCTTCCAAAACCACTCATGGGAACAACTCTAGTATCATTCGATGTCAAGAACTGTCTCCACTGAGAACTCTCAAACTACAATCTCGACACTCCCAATCTTAGATTGGCAAGGACTTTGAAGGTTTCTTCACCTTGTAAAAATGCTACTCAGCCCACACTGCTGAGGTAATCTCCTCACCAAGGGTGCCAGACTCTGGCCTGCTCTGTCTTCTCCATAACAGAATATTGATTTAAATATTAGGTTCATTTTCATATTTAAGGAAAACACAGTCATTTAAAAGAAAGAATTACTTGTGTTAAGGCAGCATTTCTTTAAATCAACCATTAATAAATGTTATATTTCAATCAGAAGTCATCCATGATCCATTAAAGTCCTATAGTTAGATCAGAATGATTCTGTTCATTTGTCTAATGTACCTCTTTTCTTTGAAATTAAGCTCAAGTATCACCTTCTCTGAAAATGTCTACCTGTCACCCAGAGATAGGTAGGTAGGTAGGTAGGTAGGTAGATAAATAACAGAGAGATAAAGAGCCTGTATAGAATGCAAATATGCACATATACACAATATATCCTATTCAGAGTTTTTAGTTTTTTTACTTTTTTTTTAAATTTTAATGTCTTATTTATTTCTGAGAGAGTGAGAGACAGACAGAATGAGCAGGGGAGGGTCAGAGAGAGAGGGAGTTACAGAATCTGAAGTAGGCTCCAGGCTCTGAGCTAGCTGTCAGCACAGAGCCCAACACAGGGCTCGAACCCACGTACTATAAGATCATTACCTGAGCCGAAGTCAGACGGTTAACTGACTGAGCGACCCAGGCGCCGCCCTATTCAGAGTTTTTAAAAAAGCTTCATTCTGATATCTGAAAAACAAGATGAAAAAGCGACCATCCCCAAACTGACCCTTCTTTTACATTCTCCCTTCTATTCTTGAGAATCAATCCTTCTCCAGGTGATTTATGTTTTCTTTTCTACTGATAGTTTTGCCCATATTTCAAAATAATAATCATATTCAACACCTTCTATGAATCCCTTCTCTTTCTTTTTCCTAACATTTGTTACAGAAATGTGTTTAGTTATCTTGTTTCCTTTGTAACTTGATATACATATTTTACTTATTCTTTTGACTGTCCTCAGCATTTTTGTTCTCCTCTGTATAAATGAGCACTCTACTTCTTTGATCACTTTTTTATCCCCTACTCTGTATTTCCCCCTTCAAAAGAATTAAAAGACTTAAGGGCTAAATTTTGGTCTGCCATGGTAATTTGTTCTTTGCAAATAATTTAGTATAAAAAAAAAAAACTACGTTTATGTGATCCTACTTTTAGAAATCTGGCTCAGTTCAAAAGACTTTGTTACAGAATTGTACACTCTTCACACAGTGTCTGGTGTCATACTTCCTAAAAGTCCTTTGTTGAGAATCCTAGAATTAATGGCATATGGATTCTTGTTTCTGACATTCTATCAACTGTTAAAATCATAGCAGATAAAATCATAGAATAAATGATATTCTAACACTGGAGAAAAACTACCAGTCAGTATATGCTTTGCAAGAAAACCAATGCTAATTGAGCATCTCACGTTTGCTTTGATTATGGAGAGTTAATAGAGCGTTATTTTTTATCTCAAATATTGATATACTGAGGTTTTCATAGACATTGTCTTACTAGTCAATTAAGTCTAATTAAGAATTTTTTCAAAATCTATTTAAATTACATCTCTGTTTAATAAATGTGTGCGTGAATAACCAATCACTTCATGTTTTCTCTCATTTTTCTTTTAACAAATCAATAAATACTTTGTGATGTCTTAATGGATATTATATGAGTTGAAATTAGGTTGTTCTGCTTCATTATCCAGTTAAGACATTTTCAACATTTATATCACAAACTGTAAAACTTATACTTTGGGATTCATAATTCTACATATGATTTTAAAAGAAGATAAAATTAGTTAAATTCTTGTTTTCATTTCTGTTGGCACAATATTGCTAGTACCCACCCCAAAATAAGCCAGATTCCTATGTCTTGGAAAATCCCATAATTTCTTATTATATGATGATGAAGAGGCTCTCTCAAAGGATGTGATCATTTTAGGTCATAACCATTTCTCTTTCAGGCCATTAAAGACTACTGAAGACATTTTTGGCCATGGCACAGCATGCCCTTCTCTACCTAATCTTTAGATACCATCTGTGTTAAGAGTGGATTTGAGGCAGGAACAGAATTGGATAGGCTGAGGTCTAGATAGAGCTGCTGTGGAGAAGGTACTCAGACAAAGATTTGTTCAAACTAGAAAGAAGTGTGAAATAAATGTCCTCATAGCCAAGACACTAAGGCTTCAGGACTTGTAAAACATCAGGGCCAGTGTGACGGATAGTCTGGCTCAGACATTGTATATGTCTACTCAAAAAAAAAACATTGCCCGTTTTGTGGACAACAGGAGTTCAGAACTCAGGGTGAACCTGGGGAGTCACTTATTCATAATATATAAATACATTAATATAAATATAGAGATATAAATAATTAATATAAACATGATGTACATTTATTCATATAAACATTATAAGTATATAGTAACACTTAGCTAATAGGGACTTTGACAAAGACTCCCATGCTCTAAGGTGTTTAGGGCCAGAGGGGAGCTCCAATATTAGATCAAAGAGGAACAAGGATGGAAAATGAAATCAGAATATTTATTACCTTATCTATCCCCTTTCAGAGTTGCCAAGGGCTCAGTACATTTTCCAAAACACAAATGCAAATGACTTGACGTCAGGGAACCTTGTGCTGGGGACTAAAGGTTTGCATTTCACCAAAATCCATATGTTAAAACCCTAAACCCAATGAGATGATATGTGGGTGTGGGACCTTTAGGAAACTAAATACATTTAGATGAGATCATAAGGTGAAGCCTCCATGATGGGTTCACTATTCACTATTCTCAGCCTCCATGACCTGATAATAATAGGAGAACAGAGCCCTCCCTTTCTGTGCCATGTAAGGACATAGCAAGAAGGCATACCAGAAACTAAACAGTGTTGAACCTTAATATTGAACTCCCCAGCATCCAGAATTGTAAGAAATTAAATGTCTGTCAGGTAAGCCACCCCATCTATGACATTTTATTATGCCAGCCTGACCTAAGATATTTTGGTTCCACACATGAGTTGTGCCTGTTCAGACAAAAGCCAGGACCCACAAGAACTTGGGTGTTACGCGGCAAGCTATGGTAGGCCTTCCGGCTGCAGGGTCTCATGCTGGTGTGTCAGTGGTCTGAGCTGTAGCGCATGAGCCCAGCGGTAGCACACTGGGTCACTGCCAGACCGGCTGTGTGGCAGGTAGCACACCGGGTCAGTGTCACCAGCTGCGTGGCAGGATTCTGAGGCCTCATGACTCACAACAAATGCTCTGAGTCCGGAGTTCTGGCATTTTTCAGAACTGCCTTTGAATAAGCCCTATTTTTGCTTAAATCAGCGAGAGTCAGTGTCTATTATTTTCAGCTAACTGTCCTGACATATTTCAGTAGCTATTTTTAAATATAGTTGTCATGATTATGTAACTATTATAGATACTGTGTATAATGTAGGTTATTTTTATACTATCCAGAGAAAAATAGTTGAATGCATTGCTTGACTCACTCCATGCTTTTGTAATACATAGTGGCAAACCACTTCTACTTTTCTGAAAAAATAAAAAATAATAAGAGAGAGAGAAGAAAAGAAAGAATGGAAGAAAAGCTGATATCTATGCCTAATTAAGTCTGGTTGTGCATCCCTAGCCTCTAAGATGACAGGTTAATTTGGCTACATTGGACAATTCAAGCCAACCACACAGATGTACCACCACATTCAAAGCCTCTGCCTGCAGAGAACAAGGTTAATAAAGAGTATCCCCTGTGTTTCTATCTGCTAAAACAAGTTAAAACATAACTTGTTCGTTCTTAAGATAGGTTCACCTAAGGCCAACTGTATTTTGGCACATCGTTTACCTGACTGTGTTAGAAAATCACTCCATTTAAATTATAATATACTGCAGCTCAGTGAAAGCTATTTTCTAAGCTTGATTATGTTAGGGAACCAAAGATGGCCTAATCAATTTCAAGCAGTTTTTAAAATCTCCTAGAATTGAATAAAGGAGGATGCTATACAAAAGCCATTTAGATGGACTTATGTGATATTTGAGATATCCCTCATTATTCTTCAACAAAGCATAATGCAGACCATTTTCATATGCAAAAGAACTATCATTTTTATATATTTGCAGATCAAGATATCATAATTATACTTTTATTCTAGTTAACGCTTGAATTAAACAAAAACCTGTTAAATCCTTTCTTTTTGTCCTTAGGGTGAAACCTAAGCATTTTCCACAAAATTCATTTTCTACTTCTCTTTTTTGTACATTTAAATCAGCCTCTGTCCATATGTTTCCTTCTACTTTTACCTCATTAATTCTATTTCCTGTCTCCGCCCAGTCCCTATACACAAATTAGTTACATGTGTCTTCAACCTTTGTAAGATTTCTTCCAACCTCCAAAATGTATGCACTTCATTCTCAGAGTCCTTCACTCACTGAGAGCAGCTAGTCAATCTAGTAAATTTACCTTTTGATGTGATGTTAAGACTTCCTAGGTTTCCTGCATATGTGATAACGGGAACTTTCTGAAGACAATGCATAATCCTAAAATGGGGTAAGGGAACCCTTTCAGATGTCTGAGTTCCAACTGAAATTTGCTATTGACTAGTGTTTAGTGCATTTAAAACACTAAAAAAATTTTTGATTTTTTAAAATTATTTTTAAGAGAGAGAGCACGAGCAGGGGAGGGACAGAGAGAGAGAGACACACACACAGAATCTGAAGCAGGCTCCAGGCTCCTAGCTGCCAGCACAGAACCCAACACCAGGCTCGAACTCATGAATGGTGAGATCATGACCTGAGCCAAAGTCGGACACTCAACAGCCTGAGCCTCCCAGAGGCCTCAACTGTGCATTTAATACATAAGTTTCCTCTTTTTTTCTTCCTTCTCATTGTTAAAATGAGAGAATTGGGCACAGAGAAGTTTTTCCCTTAAAATTCAGTAACTGAACATTAGATACTCTTGGAGGCTGTTGTGAAAATTAACTTGAATATAAGAAACATCACACCATGCACAGAAGCATATTGATATTCTGAGATTCAAAATTTGGCACAACACATCTGTGGTGATTTAGGAGACCATAATGTTTTTACATTTTTCCCAAAGAGAAGTAGAGTCAATGTTCCTTTTCCTTGGATATGAGTAAACTTTGAGTGCTCATCAATAAAACTATAGTGAAAGTTGGCCTATGCTAATTTCCAGATCTATGACAGCCTGGCAGCTTCTACTTCCCATCCATTGGAACACTCACTTTCTGATTCTGTGTGTTAAAAAAAAGTAAAGGCAGCACTCTGGAGAAGTCCAGGTGGACAGGAAATAGTCCCCAGCCAATCGGCCTGACAGACATCCCAAACGACCATCAGCCAGCCTTGAGCCATCTTGGAAATGGATCCTTCAGTCTTGGTTAAGAAGTCCAAGTGGAAAAATTAACAACTCAGGACACAACAGATGTTGGTGAGGATGCAGAGAAAGGGGAACACTTTTGCACTCTTGGTGGGAATGCAAACTGGTTGAGCCATTCCAGAAAACAGTATGGAGGGTGTTCAAAGAATTAAAAATAGAACTACCCTACAACCCAGCAATTACATTATTAGGTATTTATCCAAAGGATACAAAAATGCTGATTCGAAGGGGCACATGCACCCCAGTGTTTATAGTAACAGCATCAACAATAGCCAAATTATGGAAAAAGCCCAAATGTCCATCAACTGATGAATAAAGAAGATGTGGTATATATGTGCAATATTACTCAGCAATCAAAGAAAAAAACAAAATCTTGTCATTTGAAACAACATGGATAGAACTGGAGGGTATTATGCTAAGCAAAATAAGTCAAATCAGAATAAGACAAATGCCATACGATTTCACTTATGTGTGGAATTTATGAAACACAACAGATAAACAAAGGGGAAGGGAAGGAAAATAAGATAAAACAGAGAAGGAGGTAAACCATAAGAGACCCTAAAATACAGACAATAAGTTGAGGGTTGCTGAAAGGGAGGTAGGTGGGGGAATGGGCTAACTGGGTGATGAGCATAAAAGTGGGTACTTGTTGGGATGAACTCTGGGTGTTATATGCAAGTGATGAATTACTGGGTTATGCTCCTGAAGCCAATACTATGCTGTATGTTAATGAACTTGAATTTAAATACATATATACATACATACATACATATATACATACATACATACATAAAAAATCCCAGCTGATGCCTCATAGAGCTAAGATGATCATTTCCAGAGACCTGGCCAAACTGAAGATTTGTAGCAAAATGAATGATAGTTTTAAACAGCTAAATTTTGGAATAGTTTGCTATAGAATAAATAATTGAAATAATGCTCAAGTACTCTTCATTACTCTCATTCACCTCAATTTCCTGTATTGTCTGATGCATGTGTTCAAATATATATATATATTTGAACATAGGAAATTAGCTTCATTAGTGGGAGATCCAAAAAAGTCCCAGAAACTGTGGGGCAAACTAACAAAAGATGGCAAGGAGGTCCAGTGTCATTTAAACAGTAAAAGTATAATCTCAGGAAAGTCATAGGAGATACATTGTTAATTTTAACATTGTTTTTATCTTCTATTTCATTAATTCAACCGAAGTTGATAATGCATAGTTGCATTGACATAATATTCTATAATAAATAAAACTAAGAAGCAAAACCTGAGGAAAGTCAATGTTCTAATTTTAAATACATATAATTAGTTTTGAGTACAAATGGCTATTCTATGTAGAATTTAACCAAAAATTATAAGACCTACTTAAACTTCGGAAGCGCCATACTCTGCCCAACCTTCAGGAAAGCACAACGGTTTAAATTATATATCTCTTAAAAATGGTTAACAGCTGAAATGTTTAATATAGTTTTGGAAGTCAAGTGCTCATACTAAAACAAGATAGATAACTGCTTAATGGCAAATGCTTTACTGTTATTGTTGTTCTGATCTTCACTGAACTCAGCCTCACAATTTTGAGTATATTAGGGCAAAATTCAGTAAGAACACTCTAAGCCTATTGTCTCTTTGCCAGAAATACCTTTTCAGAAGCCAAGGACAGACTGCCAGTGGCACCTCCAAGGGGTGGAGCTCAGCAGTCTGCACCTCCTAACTCCTCATTTTTCCCTCATCCTCCTGTCATGGAGGCTTCGGAAACCTCAAACTGAGTCCTTCAGAAAAACCAAGACCGTTTCTCATCACAAGAAGGTCAACAGTCCCCTGAATTGTGATATTTGCAACTGTACATCCGCTAACAATTTTATTGGCCATTTTGAAGGCAAAATTCCAATCACAAGACTGCTGATTGGCTGTCAGTGGGTCAGGTTTCCATTCATATTAGAATCTATATGTTCAATCTCACACATAACACTAGCAGAATGATAGTAAAGTAGGATCAGTTTTATTTTCCTTTTATTTTTTTATTTTTCTTTAAAACTTTTAAATTAATTTATTTATTTTGCAAGTAAGGGAGGGACAGAGAAAGAAGGGGGGAGGGGGGAGAATCTCAAGCAGGCTCTGTGCTGCTTGCACAGACCGGAAATGGGGCTTGATCTCTCAAACCATGAGATCATGACCTGAGATGAGATCAAGAGTTGGACACTTAACCAACTGAGCCACCCAGGTGCCCCAGTTGAATTTATTTTTCATTAAGAGAGTTAGAGTTCAGAATCTGGGACTTTTTGTTGTTTGTTTTAAAATATATTTTTAGACTTACTCTTTTACTTTTCAATATATAATGTCATTGCTCAGAATACTAGAGTAACTTGAAAAGAGGTGTTGATACACTCTTGCAGGACAGTAATCATTGCTGATTTAGTATGTGCTCACAGAATTATTTCTTCCTAGAAGAACCCATTTATGGGATGCTGCTATTGTATTCACATTTATTGTTACTATTTGGTAGTGGCCTTCACTTATTAATGAATGGAATTTAAACTACTCAATCCTGTAAAAAACTCAACTGTTATTTATCACTCCACTCTTATTGTTTCTTCTATTCAGCACAGGTCCAAAGAAATTTTTGTAAAATGGCTTCCGCACTAACAGAAATTCACCTTTTCTCTCTCAGAGATTCAGAGATTTGTGTCTAACAAAGTTCCAAATTTTCTAAAAATTGGTTTTTTTTCTTGTTTTAGAGTTGGGAATGCTGTCTTTATCTTTCAAAGAAGTAAATATCTACAATTGAGCAATAACTTTTGAAAGAAAGTTTTGAAAGAAACTTTTGAAAGAAATATTTAGAAACTATAGAAACAGTAGAACCATTACCTAGAGTTGTTTTTTCTTTGTGTAATTTTCCAGAGAAATTCTATACCTTAAATAACTGCAAATGTTTATGAAACAAGTAAATTTGTTTCATTTTTTCATTTTTATTTATTCTGACAATTATGCTGTTCTGAACATAAAAAAATACCTCTTTAATGTATTTCTGGGAAAACAACAATTTTTGTAAAGAGATACAAAAAACATTTGCAAAGACATACAGTTCTCTTACCTACATTTAATCTAAGCTTTTCATTGTAAAATAACATGATGGGAACATCTTTTCCTTTAACTTAAATAAAAATTCACTGTATGTTTAAATGTCATTTCTAATGGTTTTGGAAAACTTTTTCACAACTTTTCTGGAAAAGTAGGTAGATTTTCATAGGAAAACTTGGGGAGAAGGTAAAGCTCTCTTATCGCTCCTACCATACAACATTATCAAAAGATGTTATTCTTACACACATGAATTCTTATACATGAAGATCATCAACAAAGGACACTTTTTTATAATTGGATAACTTATTAAGGATGAAGAAATTAGGAGACTATTTTCCAACATAATTTTTACACTTACTAGGAAATTTGACTTGTGCAGAGTCAGATATCTGCTGAACAAATACAAAGCCACTTGTATGAACTACATTTGATGCACCTCAGGTAGAATCACCAAGATAGATGCATACTACATTCATCATATGTTGTTGAGGACCTTGAGTGTGACATTACTTTGTATCTCTATATGCAAATTAATGTAGAGTCCAAGGAGAAAATATTTTATTTCCTGAAAAATTTGGAAAATTTTTCCAATTTCCTGAAATTGGAAATTTCCTGAAAAATTTCTCATGTCTGATGATAATCATAATAAAATAAGTAATGTTTTCTATTTTCTCTGGTCACTAAGAAGCTCAAGTTCAAATTATCTTGATCTTCATGATAGGTACAATTGAATTCTTCTTTTCTTCAATCAGTTTTTACTCTTCATAGTATTATTTTATTATTAAAGGCACGTTTGTACTATGCTATTTCTGATTATTCCTAAATTATGCACTGAAGGTTGCATTATATTCTACTCCTTTAATACACTTAAATTAACTAAATTCACTTATTTAGGGGCGCCTGGGTTGGCTTGAGCATCTGACTTCGGCTCAGGTCATGATCTCACGGCTTGTGAGTTCAAGCCCCACGTCGGGCTCTGTGCTGACCGCTCAGAGCCTGAAGCCTGCTTCAGATTCTGTGTCTCCCTCTTTCTCCCCCTCCCTCGCTCATGTTCTGTCTTCCTCTATCTCAAAAATAAACACTAAAAAATTATACTTAATTATAAATTAAATTATATAATTTAATATCCTTGCATTAAATTACAAAATTAACTAATATAGGGTCCAAATTAAAGAGTAGAGGATTGCCATGGAAAAGAAATTATGTTCCTGAAATATATGAAGTAAAATAATCTGCCTTAATATCTCAAGGTAGTTTTTTTAATTGGCTTTTGATCAGAGCCCCTCAAGGCTGGCCTTTGTAAATAGCATATTTCTCTTCATTCTGTGATATCAATTATTTTTATCACCTTTCATGAGTTAATTTTGCTTGGGGATACAGCTCACATACAAAGCCAATAAAAGACAGTACTATCTTTTCTAAATCCTTCCACTTGATTGTATTGCGAGAAGAGTGACAGAGTGAGAAATCACTTGGATGAAACCAAATAAGAAAATGAATATATTTATAATAGGGTAATTCACTCAGCATTTGTTTCTGTGGATACAAATCAGCTCTATTTCCTTTTCTTTATAATTCATTTTGTAATGTTCTTGTCATTATAACAGAGAGACAAATTGTTTCTTGAAGTATTATCATTACTTAACTAGTGAATTAGTTTTTGTGTAGAGTTACATCAACTATATTTTTAGAAAAGGCAAACTGTTTGTCCTTCCAATATCTTCATGAGCCCTCACAGTACTTTTAAGTACTTTTAAGATGTCACTAAATCACTGGCCATTCTTTTTTTTTTTTTTTTTGCATAGGATAAGAAAGATCACCTCTCCATCTTGAGGGGTTGGGTAGTAGTAGAAGTAATAATTTTCCTGTGCTACAAGTGACTTTTGCTCACGAGTACTCAATTGGTCTGCCACTGTGAGCCTAAGGAAAATATATGATATGAAGATCCCTGCCTATTCCCAGAGAAATCATAAGCTACTATTGTTTCAGAAAGCTGATAGCCATTTTTCATATTGTTGTATTTGAAAATGAAACTTCAAATATTGAACAAGAAAGAAAACCTTAAATTGGAATGTGGCTTCTAAGTGAGGACACTAGCAATGAGGAGTTTCCCATAGTGTATGTCAGGAAGATAACGTCCATGGCACAAGTTGACATCACACAGATAGTTCAGGAAGTCTTTACTCTATTTAGAATAATTTGAGGTTCCCTTTTAAATCTTTGTATTTCAGTGGTGTAGATTACCATACAGCTGTATTCTCTTAAGGGTCTCCTTTGTTTCTGATGCTGCATAAATGTAGTAAGGCAATCAGTGGTAGGACTCCTGATATTTGTCCTTATTTGTCCTTCACTGGTATTCCACAATTACCCACAAATTGTCTTCTGTCTGCTTACCACTCTCTGCCTTAGACATGTTATCTACTTGATCTGGCGTTGGCATCTTCTACTGCTTGATTTTGTGTGGACCTGTTAGATCTCTGATTACTGGCTCGTCTCTTCCTTTCTGAGATGCCTCTTGTTTGGGCTGCCTACATGTTGTTTTTAACTTGAAATCTGACCTCAGCCATCCACCTGGAGTTTTCTCATCCATACAGCTTCTTTACTAGGTCCAAAAAACTACACCCCAAATAAAATCCTGTTGAACTTATAAACAGAATCTCCTTTCTTATATCTTTTATTTCTTGGCTTTTGACCATAATAACGCTTTCCTGGATGTCCTTACCAGAGCACCATACCATGCTTTACCTCATTGCTGCTGACCATATATTCAGAATCTACCTTCAGTCTTTCTCAAAAATAGTCTCAGGAGTATGCAGAAGCCTCATGTCTTAGAATCACAAGAGGTAATTGTTAAATATTCAGAAACTTAATGAGATAGTTGTCAATCTGTTAGTATCTTGAAATGGGTCTTATAAAGAATTTACACCATCAAAACTGGCAAATACTATAAGACAAAGTTTTTTTCCATGCAACCCCCAAACCCCCTGCCCACTCCTTTTTCAGCACACCACTCATCTTGTTCAAGGAGGGTCATCCTATAAGGCAGCAACAAATTAGAAAAACAAAACAAAACCTCAATCTAGCACATAAATATATGATAATATCTTAATTGCTGGGGTATTTTTATTTTACATGAGTCTACTGAAGAATTACTTGAACTTAGTGTTTCCCAAACCAAGTATCTATCAGAATCACATAAGAAGTGGGTAAAACTGCAGGAACGAGTGCTCTATCAAACAGACTCTTCTGCATGTGGGTTTTAGGGCATCCAAAAAGCTTTTTTGTTAAAAAGCTTCTTCGGGAAATCAGAGTCCAGGAGAATTTGAGGACCACTGAAAGAATAAATCTCAATTGGTGACAACTATACTATCAAAATAAGTAAAAGGGGAGTCATTCACAAGCGCTCTCTCCATCACAATTCAGAGATGCCCATCCACTCTGTTCCAACCACACAAAGGACAATAAAAAGTAAAAATTGATATTGAGCATCTGCTCAGCCAAATGATACTGATATTCTTCAGTGATTTAGCCCATGACAAATTCCTAAAGAGTGACCAAAAGAAATCAATGCCATGATTTTTAAATTTCAAGAACCTCCCTACAGATTTTAATAAATTTATTGAGTCTTTCCACGGAAGTGAGAAATTTCAAGTACTTTTTAAGCCTCACCTATCTGAAGGCCATATTGTTATTTTGCAAAAATATTAACCACAAATAAAGTGACCCTAAGAATATAGATAGTTCTATGTTGCCTAGTTTATCCCTGGACAAATAATAATTTTATGTTTTTTCCTAAAATTTTGGGCTTAAATACTGTTCTTTAAAAAGTAGTTTACCCATTCTTTCACTCCTATGACTCTCATTTAAAAGTGAATGAAGAGAGAAAAATAGGAAAGAAAATGGTTAACACTGAAGAAAGAAAATGGATGCAGTGATCCCTGAAGTTTAAGTAACAAGGCTTTTTAAGTCAGTGCAATTTTTTGCCCTCTTTTGACACTTTAAATAAGATGTATATGCTGGTGGATGTCTCAAGTTTTAAATGATGAACCAAGGAGTGTAATATATCAGAAGAGCATTCCTCTACAGACATTTTTCTGAATGAGGAATGTGCCACCCAGAATGTGCTACAAAATGTTAATGGCTTTGAGGCTATACAAATTTGAACTTTATTGAAATGTGTTAATAATGAGAAGGATTGTAAAATTATATACTGGCTTGTAGAACAGTGGGATTATGGCAATGCAAGCCTAGTAACAATGTATCATTTTGCCATATAGAAGGACCCCAGGCATTCAGCAATCAAGGGATGGGTACCACTAACCTTTCCCTTGCTGTGGCTTCTAACAAACTTTAGCAGCTAGGGAATTTAGTCTGACTCTGATAATTAGATTAATAGCTAAACCAAGAAGCAGGAATGGCCAAGGGGAGCAAGTCATTTAAAAACTTGTATTTTTTTGGGCAATAAGTCAATGGGTGAGTCACATTTAACCCTCATGTCCCCCTTCAGCACAAATCAACAGAATCACCACTGAAGAACAGGCAGAGATAAAAGGTTTTATATTTCTTTCTATCAAAGTTTTGAAAGTCAATACCTGATATTTTGTAGGAGACTGGAAAGAACCTTACACTCTCTTGATGTCATATGTAAATAAAGTACTTATCGCGATGCTTGCTTCCGGCTTCTTACACAGAAACTAGACATAGTCTATGCTTTCTGAAGCTTAACTTATTTCCATCACATTGGGTTTTTTTTTCTTTTTTTTTTTTTTTTTGGACTCCAACTTCCAGTTTCATCTGGAAAGCACTCCCTCTAAGCTTTCATTCATAACTATATTCTTTAAAAATGCAGTTTTAAATTTTACTCTCAAGCTCGATGTAATCTTCTGCCAAGATATATTAGGAGTTTATATGGCATGGTCCACACTCCACAGAAATCATATTTAATAATCTCTCAGTTATTCTCATATGTTTAGATTTTGCCAAAAATAAGTTTAATGAATAGGGTATCATTGAGATGGCAATAATAAATAAAAGATAAGGGATATTATTTTTTATGGAGGAAACTAAATCCCAGTTACCATTCTTCTTTTGTTAAGATATCGCCATTGCTTTTAGCTATCTATTATTCACCCTCACAAAAGTGTTAAGCTGGAAAATGAAGACTGCCATTTATCTCCAATGCTCACTTAACAGAAATAAATGCAGCCACCACCTTCCGACTCTAAATTGTATGAAATGGAGTGTCTGAGTTACTGACTATAACCTTGACAAGGTGTCTCATCACTTGTCTGAGACACTTACTCACTCAGTATCTAATCATACACTGGGATCAGAAATAGGTCTGGAACACTTTGAATCCAGCATGGAGAAAGGAATTCATATTTGGAGAGTGATTTGATTGGTTGGCAGCAGACCGCAGACTAACACGACAGAACTCTTGAGGACTGGAAGAAATTGCTGACTGGAGTCCTGATCACCTATTTCTATAAGGATAATCTGTTATTTTGCCGTTAATAATCACAATCCTTGACACTAAGGTAACTGCACTTTTGCTCAGGCTTCTTCCTTTCTTCTCCATGAACGCAAATTCTTCTGAGGGGATATATGAAGTCTTAACATCTTGGGGAATGTATAATGAATTTAAATTTCACTTACCTTACTTCACTTTAAAGTTTGTTTGTTTATTGAGAAAGAGGACAAGTAAGCAGGGAAGAGGCAGAGAGAGAGAAGGAGAGAAAAAATTCCAGCAGACTCCCTGCTGTCAACACAGAGCCCATGGAGGAAGGGTGTTCTGAGCCACCCAGGCGCCCCTTTTCTTCACTTTAAAATATACAAAAGACACCACAATTTCAGTTAAAAAATACAGATATTGTGGACCCATAAAAAAAGATCCATAAAAAAGGTGTTCAGACTAATCAGCCTTCAAAAATAGTATTTACTAAATATCCAAAGCTTATCCCTCCTATCACGTCTACAACTGTCTATTTGAATCACAAATCAAAGAATATCAGAAATATATGTGACTGAAAAAATTGTCCAGTCTAATCCATTATTAGAATTTAAATCAGAAATACATTGTAATGGTATTTACTGAACAAACACCTCTATCATGTTAATTATGTATAATCAAGTCACACTCTAAGATACTTATAAATAGTAACTGTGGGTTTCTTAAGAAAGTAACTTAAATTTATACTTTTGTTGTTCCCTAAAGACCCTCATTGATACCTCACATTTCATATTTCCATATGGTCTCAGGTATTCAGATACAGATTTACTACAGCTAGTCACTAAGAAGGAAGAAAAGCTTTAGACGTGGCCTTCAGAGAAAGGTTAAGCTAACTATTTATATCTAAATAACATATTCTCACATGTGTATAAATTAATCAATTGAACAAATTTACATTTTTATCAGTCCAAATAAACATACATGAACTTATTGCAAATCTCCAATCATTCGGATCAGAACAACAACATTTGCCTTTGACTGTCCTTAAATTGAAATCCCATTTTGAAGCCTTATTGCCTCCATGCTCAGGCTAGTTACCCTTTGTTTTATGGGGTCTGAGGGAAATGAAACTTCTGAGATGTAGAGCGAGGAAGGTAAGTTCATGCACTCTATTGCCAGGCTGTTAGGTTGTAAGTCTGGACTCACCCACTTGTTTGAGCATGCTACACAACCTGCTCAGTATCTCAGTTTCCCTACCTGTGAATGATGATATTGAGAGTGTACGCTTATGTGGCTGTCACAAAGATTCAATGAGCTATGTAGTGAATAAAAACTCAACACATGATGACTGTTTGATGCTAGTGTAACTATGATGTTATAGTACTTTTACCTTGTTTCCTGCCAATTTTGCTTTCAGATAGATGCAGTGGGAAACACTGATTTTCAAATAAGGATGGAAATGGTTTTCTAACATTACCTGATACACCTAAACATTAAGTTAGTAAACAAGTAAAACCCAACCCCTGCACCCAAACCCTACTGAGTATCTAGCTTTTAATAGGTATTCTATGCACAAGTTTTATCAATCTAAAGTATTTATCATTTACTGAGATATATACAGCTATTTACTTTTAATTTCAGTATATAACTATCTTTCATATTGGTTGTCTTTGTTTGAGAGATTATCTAAAAAGGAAAATTATACGTGAATGAAATCTTGAATGCCTTTGACCCACATTTTTTTATATTCTCTAGCATTTTGTCAAGTATGGACTAACTTTATTTAGTATTGTTATTAATAAGAAAGCCGCATGTCTCTCACATTTCAGAATTTCTGACCACTTGGTACAGTGCTAAATAACATTTCAGTTGTTGCTACTACAGAAAATCCTCAAAGATTAGCATTCACTGAGCTGTAAGGATGCCAAGACTATCAATGCAAGATCTTAAATAATGGATAAAAAAGGACGTAATCTCAAAAAAGAAAAAGGATATAATCTTATCTATCTTAGCTTTATCCAAAAACATGCCATTTTGCATTCACAGTAATTTATAATTCAGTTCTGAGTGTCCATCAACAGGATCAGATGGAGATCTTGGTTATGTAGCAGAATGATTAGCTATTTATCTACCTACCATCTATCTATCTACCTATCATGTATCTATTATATCTATTTCTATCTTTCTCCTATAACCTCTTCCTGTGCTTCTCTACTTATCCATTAGGAAACTTATTAGGAAATTATTAATGGTTGTAATTATAAATTAGGAAATCCATTATTGGCTGGACTTCTATCACTGGTACTATAATGGTCTCAAAACACCCAGTTCAATCAGTTCCTATTTGTTGAAGTGGTCCAAGTAGAAAAGGCAGCCCCATGTTGGAGGAAAAAGTAGAGGAAGAAGAAAAATAAGAAACTTTAAGGTTCTAGTGTGTCCTGCAGAGAAGGGACCTACACTGGAAATTCTTGAAAAATACTTGGGAATGAGGAAGTCCTCCAGGAGCATTTCATGACCCACTTACTGCCCAAGAAGTGGATCTAGACAAACAAGGCTGAGATAGCCTCACTGAGATTTCTGCCCCACAGGGAAGCAGAGCATGGCAAGGTAATTTCCATGACCCCACGTATGCACAAATATGTCACGTAGAACAAAAGACCTAAGTGAAGAACAATAGAGAATAATTTTGTGTTTACCTACAAGGTCTGTGGACCAATGACCAGACAGGATGATGGACATCTTACCTGACTGAAGAAATGATAAGAGGATCCTCTCCCACTTTGGCCTTCTATAAGGGTACTGATTTGTGGATTGAAAAAGTCCTTCAACTTGAGTACTGAACTGTGGGTTGAGAAGGTCCACGAAAATATTTTATTCAATTTCTTCCATTCCACCTGAATCAGAATGTAAAAAAAAAAAAAAGTCAAATTGAGCAAAAGAAAAATAAAGTTATGCTGTATGATTTTATTTATAAGTGGAATTTAAGGAACAAGACAGATGAACATATGGGAGGGAAGGATAGGGAAATAAACCATGAGAGACTCTTAAAACTAGAGAACAAACAGAGGATTGATTGAGAGGGGTAGGTGGGGGATGGGTTAGATGGGGGATGGATATTAAGGAGGGCATTTGTTGTGGTGAGCACTGGGTATAGTATGTAAGTGATGAATCACTAAATTCTACTCCTGAAACCAATATAGCACTGTATATTAACAATAATTTAGATAAAAATTTGGAAAAAAGGAAAAAGAAAGTTATACTTCTTAATGTACATCAATTTTGTGATTTATACTACCTACACATACAATCAGAGATCTTTGCTATCCCCACTGCCTCTGCCATGGAAGAATTTCTTTTTGTTTAAGTGTACTAATTTATTTTGACAGAAAGAGAGAGAGAGAGAGAGAGGAGGGGCAGAGAGAGGCCAGATCCTTTCGCAGGGTTCCATCTCATGAACCCCAAGACCATGACCTCAGCCAAAGCAAGACTCAGTCGCTTAATATATGGGCCGCCCAGGCACCCTGGGCCATGGCAGATTTTCTAAATGTTGGCTTTCCTCCTCCTCCACATTTACAACCATTTTTTTTTCCTAAAGAATGTCCCATTGCAAAACTGGATTCATAATGATATAGTTCTTTCCTGTATATCACCAGTTTGTCTTTCTCAAGTGCACACACTCAGGAAGAAGCCTGGAAAGGGAAGTGTGTGTGTGTGTGTGTGTGTGTGTGTGTGTGTGTCTATTTGTGTGTTCTTAGTGGCCAGATGGCCAGACACAGCTTCACACTTTACCATGCCCCACTGTTCTCTCTGCCTGTAGAGCTTGATGTGCAGTTTGGCCCCATCTCCTGAACTTCCACTTCATTTATGGCTATTTTCTTTCAGGGACTCATATTCTCTCCCTCCAGTTTCACCTCTTGAGCGAAACCTTGTCCACTTGCTCAGTTTATATATTTCTAATTCACAGTGTTAATTTCTAATTCTCTCCCATGTGCATCTTTAGATACACACCACGGGCAGAGCTAGGCACCTGTTTCAGAGTGGCTGGTCAGTTAGTTCAGGTTAGTTAATAAATATTCAGAGCAATATGGTAATAGATCTGCCTATGGAACAAAGAAGATCTCGTGGGGGTTATATGGCCTAATTCCAAAAATCAGCCTGACTGATTCTCATAGCAAAGCACCAAACCCACTGTTTCATGAAACATTTTAATTCCTTCATTAGGGCAGCTTCTGTCTTTGAGCCCCACAAACAAGAAATAGATGAGGGAATAACTTGAGTTTTTACCCTTATAGATATTTTTTATCTTACACTGTGAAAAGTTCCTTTTTTCTCAAATGATTTATGCAAAAACAAAATCACCATAAATGGCTATTTTCTAATAAAAAAAAATGCCCCTGTGTCAAGGTTATTGTCCAGGTTTGGAGATAAAATGCCCTTCAAACACCTTCTGTCTTCCCCAGCAGTGTTTTGATCAGTGAGCTGACCTTGCTTGTGTGGTTAACCAGGCTTATTTCTTACATGCAGACAGAAGATTCTCATTTATTAAGCTGGCAAAAGCTCCCCAATGAAACATAGTCTTTCTGAATATACAGTTTAAATGGATTGTAATCCATTAACTTTCATTATTAAGTTCTTTATTCTCTTGTGTTTAAGCCCTTCAAGATGTGAATTTATTATCATAACCATGATTTAGTTAAGAAGGGTTTACAATGTTGTGAAGAATTTGAGTCTTTATCACTATGGAAAGGAAAGATATTAATTCTCTAGTTGGTTGCTAAACAGAGGCACACATGGATCAAATTAACTCACATTCATACAGATCTCAATATTACATTTCCTTCAAAATGGTACTATAAATGCTTACTTTGGAAGAATTCCACTTTACAAAGATCAGCTTAAAATGAAGCTAAGGTACTTATATTTCCCCCTTTTTTTTCCCTAAGCCTTTACAGAGTTGGACTGTAGAGAAAAAAATACATTCAAACTCAAATTATTTTCATTCTTAATGCATGACAGCCTAGTACTAAAAAAAGGTTGTTGTTTTCTTTACATTATGACTGACCAAGTCCCTTGAATAAATGACAAGATCATCTAAGCTCTGAAATTTCTTCTAGTAGCTTTCTATTATGTTGTTGATTATTCCTATAACCTATCAAAAAATAACCATAGTTGTTAAGGCTTTCTAAAGAAAACCTGACTTTTATTTTTCTTCTCATAAAAGTTCATCAGAACTTTGTGATATTGTTTGAAAATATAAAAACTGTAGGAACCAACGTAAGAAAGGCTTTCCTAAAATTTTTTAGGTTTTGAAGGAATTTCATTTCAATGATAAAATGCCTTATTCATTGTAGTCTTTATGTATTTTTGAGCACTTAACATGTACAAAACAATTCATATTTTAATTAGATTCCTATATTTTTAAAGTTACTACATTTTTCAGTCTTGTGTCTCAAACCTATTTTTCTCATAAACTCTACTTTTTTTAATGAAGCTTCCAATTTTGAAAGAGTTGTAGATTGCAGTTAAGAAATAATGCAGGCAGGGGAGAGGGCAAGATGGCGGAGAAGTAAGGAGCTCCGTACTTGCACTCGCGCCCATACATCACACGGAAAAGATCTGAAGCCATTGGAAACCTTACAAAACCTGAGAG